>NC_029791.2:33968790-33986996 GCF_000816755.2 Arachis ipaensis
ATCTTAAAATAGACAAATAAAACAAAATATAGGCAAAGAATTTGTCGGTATCTAAACAATTAAATCGACGGTCATTTTTTCGATTTTATTGAATCAAATATCGACAAAAACGTTGTCGATTTTATATAATAATATCGACGGCAATGTTGTCGATTTTATTAAGGTAAAATTCACAAACTCATATTATAGATAGAAATATTGTCGATTTTAGTAAAAAGGTAAAATTCTCAAACTCATATTATAGACGGAAATGTTGTCGATTTTATTAAATTATTATCGACGGCTAGGCAAGCCGTCGATTTTATTAGAATTTTGTAAAATCGACAAGCTTAATAGCGACTACTGCTGCCGTCCATTTTGCCGTCAATTTTTAATATTATTGACGGCCTAGCCGTCGATTTTAACGATGTTGCTTGTAGTGTTTTCGATTCCATTTTCCACTAGCCCCATTCTCTTCTGCCGCAGTAACAACAACACGAAGAAGCTCTCTCTTCTCAAATTCTTCAAACCCTTCTTCTTCTCTTCAATTTCACACTCTACTCGTCCTATTCTCTTTCCCAACAGTAACAACAGCAAGAAGAAGCTTCATTCCTTGTCTTCTTTCTCCTGCTTCAGCAGCTCTGTGAGTAGAATCTTAGCCATTGAAGACGAATACGAATCTTACATCGAAATCGGAGGGCCAGAATTTGAAGGCTCCATCTCCCGAGGTATGGCTGCACAACACGATGAGCAAGAAGAGACAACTTTTGAGACCTTTTTATGTTCTTCTCTCTTTTTCTCCCTCAATCACTAAATTTCTAAATTAATAATCCTTGTTGATAATAATTGATTTGAATTTGTGTGGTTGATTTTGTAATTAGGCAGATACCTTAAGCATTTGGGATATGAAGTATCTTATTACTGAAGTGGATAACAAGATGAGAAAAATTAATTCTTTTTTTCTTTTTCTTTGAATTGCCATAGTTTGGTTGTCTAAGTTTTGGATAATGATATTGTGGTATATATAATATTTTTCTTTGGTTGCGATTAGATACTGAGAAAGGAACACAATAGTAGATAAAAAAACTCATTTGGTTGTATTTGCTATTCTACAATATTTTATTCAATTCTTTTAATTATTTTTCTTATTAATGTTTACTTCTAAAAATGCTTTCTTTTTTTCCGAAACAAAATTATTTTCAAGATTTTATTTTTTGAATTAGACATTTGGTGTCACTTTAAAATAAGTATAGGAGAACAATGAGGTTCTGGAGAATATGTGTTGTAAGTTCTGCCTGCGTAAACAATTTTATTGTTCCTGTAATCATCTTATGGTTTAAGAATTTAATTTATAATAAAATTTGATAACTTTACTTGTTGGCCATTCAAGTAGTACCCTGTTTTCATTATTTATACCTTAATAATATTTAGTAGTGATTGAATTTTGATTAATTCTTTTGTTATGCAAAATAACCATTACTTTTAATTGGTATGACATGATCTAAGTCTGCAATTTTCAAATTCTATAGATAATTGTCAATTTTGTAGATCATTGGCAGAGCAAATGAGTTAGGAGAAGATCCAATCAGTTTAAGCGAATACTTTTGTGAAGAGTTATGCCAAGACATTATAACACTTAATTGTCTGACTCGTATGAAAATTCTGATGTTAAAGATGAGAAGCATGAGAAGAAAATATATGTTCAAAATTGTAATAGAATATTGAGTATGAATTGGTCTGGGGATAAATTTATTGTGCATGAATTTATTTTTCAAAGTAATTGTATATGTTATGCAATTTGTGATATGGTATTATAAACATATCAATTGATGAAATAGAGGAAAAAGATTGTATAAAAGTTATAATCAATCAAAATAGTAAAATTACAATATGAAATTTCAAGATAAATATCCCAGAAAATAAATTAAAAATAACAGATTCTTCTTCTCTTTTACACCATTTTATTTTTGTGAGATCTATTACAACTTTATTCCAATAATTCAGTCAAATATTTTTCAAGATCAATAGCAATCCAAGCATATTTGGCCTCAAAAAGCTCTTTTAGTATGCATCCAAAATTCTACAAAAAAAAATCAATATAAAATTGTTATTAAGAGAAGGAAGTAAATAAAGTATTACTATGCTAATTTGTTTATAATAAAGTAAGTAATTATTTATTGAGATATTTTATAACTAGAAATTACCTTAAATTTTATAAACTTTCTAGATTGTTCACAAATGCATTTGGTTGAAGAAATACATCTAATGGTTCTTATTAGATATAAATAATCATAGTAATGTTAAACACCAATAAAAAAAATTCATCATGTTAAATAATATATAAGTATCATTTTACAAATAGTTAAGAAAATTTACTATTAATAACATATTAAAATTGTCATATTGAATCATACAACTTAATGACCTATATAATATGAGAAGGAGAAAAATTTATAAAAGTTAAAATAATCTAAAATAAAATAAAAATAAATATAAAAAATATAGAAATTCAGAGGTAGCATTATTTAATAAATTACTAAATTACCTTGTCTTGTTGTTGTTGTGAAGTGTTGCTAATTTGACTCTTCTTATTTTTGGGTTGCTTTTCAACCTAACTTTTTGGGCACCTTCTAAAATTTCTCACACCATTTCTTCTTTTCAAACCTTTGACTTCTAAGGGTTGAAGGTTTGTACATTGAATTGGGATAGAAAAATTAGCATTGTTGATTTCCAATCCCAAATTTAGTTTGCAAATATCATCAACTTTTTTACTTAACTTCTCCACAACTTTTTTTCATAAAGATATGTGCTTCTTTACAATCAAAGGCTTGTGACTGTTCTTACTAACTTAGGACAGGTTTGCTTAAACCATTGTGTGCTAGTAAGACAAGTATCTTCTTCGGCTATTCTTCCATACATATCTTTTACTAATCCACTCATTGCTCCTCTTGTCCACCTTTTTAAAATATACTGATCAGGCAGTAATTTAATATTTTTAACATCTAAAACTTTGATTGTGTGACAACACAAAATGTCAAAAGTCTTAAACTTTCTACAATTATATGAAATTAAACTCAAGGAAGAATCAAATGTTACTTTAAACTCTTTACTTATTGCACAATGCAACCAGATACTCACAAACAAAGCCTTTCTCATTTACTTCTCTTATACAAGCTGTAGAATATTTGTCATACCTCTCTTGAAAAAGATCATACAATGGCAAGGTATATACTTCTGAAACCTGTTGCAATAATGGTGAACTTACCATCTTTAATCTGGGTAACTTTTATCTGGATTGAAATTCACCTTGTAGCTCATTGTATCTCTTATCATTGACAACTCCTTCAAAGTGATTGAAAAATTGAATTATGTTTAGGTTCGGTTTCATACAATTTTTGAGGTCTGCATTCAAACTTTCACTAAATTATGTACTCCGCATGTCAATAGTGAATGCATTGCTCATATAGCATCTTGCCCACTTCTCCTTTAATTTATACAAGCTCATCAACCGCTTATTTTCCTTAAGATCATAGTCATTAAATAATTTATCCCATGCTCCTTTAAAATTAGTTTCATCTACAGATTCATTCACACATGCTTTAAAGTCTTGCAGAAAAAAGAACCATTCTTCATGAAATTACCAAGATGTTTTATGCCATTTTGCATCAAATGCCAAGAACATAAAGCATGATATGTTTTAGGCATTACTTTAGCCAAACCAGTAGCCATTGCAGGAGCTTGATCTGTGAAAATAGTTTGAGGCTTCTTGTTTTTGTGTATCTTCAAAAACTCTTTAAATAGCCATTCAAATGAATCTGAACTCTCATCATAAAGAAGTGTAGCTCCAAATATCACTATCCCTTTAAAGTGATTAAATCCTACAAATACACCCAAAGGCCTACAAGCATTGTTAGTAATATATGTAGTGTTAAGAGTAACCACATCACTAAAATATTCATAATCCATGAACATTTTTGCATTAGTCCAAAAAATATTTGTTATTTGTTCTTCCAGATCTAACTGAATAGCATGAGTGAATGATGAATTTTTTAGAGATTCTTGTTGAAAATATGCTAACAAGCTGCCTGCCTCCTCATATGCCATGCTTATCATTTTTTTGGTACGGAGGTAATTTTTTTGGTCTAAACGTGTATAAGCAATGTTTTCTCTTCCACCAACTTGTCTATTCATCAATTCAAATGAAGCTCGTTGTGTGATTTCTGAGTCATCTGTCAATTCGATTTCTCGAGCTTGAACTTGAGATATTTTTCGTTGACATGCTAACATGTGAGTTGTCTGTGGAAGATGCAAAGGATGATTATGCTCATTGAAAAAATCATGAATCTCATACTTTTCAATGTCTTTAATATATCTGATTCCTAATTTTACCAAACAATTAGCCCTTATTTCAAGTCTAGGAATGACCGTCAAAAAATCCCTTTTGTCTGATTTACGAACACCTTCTTTGGCACAGACGAACCTAAGACTTAGAATTTTTTCATCTGTATTTTTGTTAGAATATTGCTTGCGGACACCAAATCCCATCCTCCCACTATAATCAAACTAAAATTGCCATGCCTCTTCTATAGTGTTAAAGGTTTTACCCAATTTAGGTAGCCAATCAAATTCTACATCTGTATTTTGGGCATTCAAGAAAATAGTAGAATCATTGGACATCCTAAAATAAAAACAAGAATCAAAAGAAAAAATATTAAAAAGTACTTTTTTAATTGTAACAAAAAAACTAATTTAAAGATTCAATTATAAGAACATGAACATTAAAAAAAAGTACTCATAGAGCATAGTTTATTAATTTTCAATCAGAAAACTTATAGCTTGAAAAAAAAATTAATGTCAAATTAAACATATTATCAAATTATTGGGAAGGAAGACTTGAGTAAGGAAATTAGATAAAAGAAAATGAGACTGAGAATAAAAGCACAAAACCTCAATGTCAAAGGAGAAGAAGCATTATCCTCAACCTGAGTTTGTAATGGCTTTCTATTAGCATCATAAGACATCATTAAAAATCAACTGCTTGAAAAGAAGAATATAATAGAAGTTCAGAAGTTTAATTTTCCAGAGAAAATGATGAAAAGGAAATAAGCGCGGGAAGATAATAAAAGTAAAAGAAGATAGAACGTGAGAATACTAAAAATAAAATGAGGTCATAATTATAATTATAATTAGGACCGTTGATTTTATCAAGAGCTGAGATCAAACATTGGATAATGTCAATTTTTTCTTCCACTAGAGAGGATCCGTTCCCTAATAAATGTGTCTTACATAACTCATTAAGTTATAGCTCACACAAAGGTGTTCCAAATGGAACCCAAACTACACATAAGCAAAAATGTTGCATTTGGGTTGGATGTTCTGTCCAAGAATCCATCAGCTAAAGCTTAGAAGTTCCATCCAAATTCCGAAGACTACTTATTCTAAGATAATTTTCTTGATAGTTTTATTGATACTTAGCATATAGTATTGGAAAATTATCAAGTGTTCCACTGTACTTTAACGGAACACCAATGTTTCGTGTATGAACAATTTACCAATTCAGCATTTGTCTTGTTCTAAAGTGGTTAAGTACAAGAATGACCTTGAATTAGAATGTGCAATGTCTGTTGTGACCAGCTGAAAATGGTTTCGGTATAAATTGATGGAATGAAAAGTAGTGAGCAGATGTTTTGTGGCTTCACAATCTGAGAAGAAGTTTAATGGAAAAAAATTGGAAAAGTGCATTTATCTCCCTTAAGGTTTCTTTGGGGCATTCTAAGTGACGGTTAGTCTGTGTCTTTAAGTGGAGGTTGTGATGTGATGCTGCTGGGGGTTAGACGGTTGTGCATTGCCAGAACAAAGTGAGGTATTCGTGTTTGTTCTAAGTAAGGTACAAAAGTTTATTTTATTTTGCAATTGTTGGCTTCGTGTGCTATGTTGTTGCGGTCGGTCAAATTAGAGGGCCAAAAATTACAGTGTGTATGGTTGATTGGGGGTTCTGCAGTTGGGGTTTTTATTTGTGACATGTATTTATGATGAGGCAACGAAAGTAAGTGTAGATTCCCATTAGCATTATGCAGGTAGTTAAACATTTCACTGGTTAGTAAGGGAAAGAAAAATTAGTGTGTATTGGTTTAGTAGGATACTATAAGAAAGATCGTGTATGTCAAGAAGAGCAGTGAAAGGCGTGTCAGTGGATAGCTAAAATGTCGGATCTTGATAGGCATTATTTAGATAGAATGTCGAGGTGGTAGTACTTGTGTGTGAATAACCATTCATAACATCCCAAAGACGTCAGATTAAAGAAGTTGTTAGTTGTAAAATAGGAATTTTAGCAAAATATGTTACTTGTTTTTGTTGGAGGTTAGACTATAGTGGTTCGAGTGTGTATCATGGTTGCATAGATATGTTATTTGTTTTAGTTCATGCTAGTGTTCTGTACATGGGTATTAGTTTCTAATTTTGGCTTGACTGATGTTGTGGATTAATTTTTTTTTTAGGAAGAGGGGTTGGATATTGAGATGGAGGAAGATGGCTACGATGAAGATTCTTTTAACCAAGCACCAGGTAATTTTAGCATGTCACCAGAGGCAGGTTTGTTAAGTGCAGAGGATGTGCTGAAGTTGGAGTTTAGTTGTCTAGAAGAGGCAACAATTTTTTATGAAGAGTATAGCCGAGCAAAGGGTTTTACGATACGACAAGAGAAGAAATTGAAGAATAAGAAAGGGGAGTTTGTTAGGTACACATATTTGTGCAACCGATAAAGTTACATAGACAAAAAAAAGGCTAGAGAAGCAGGATAGGAAGAGGGAACACAAGGTTATTACTCGGTGTGGATGTCCTGGTGAAATGCGGATAAAACTAAATAGTGAGACAGGGAAGTGGTTTGTGTCATGCTTTGTGGAAGATCATAACCATGAGCTACTGCCCGAGAAATTTGTAGACTACTTACCTTTACATTGAAAGTTTCTGATGTTGATATAACTCACATGAATAGCTTGAGGCAAGTTGGGATCTCGATTCTAAATATATACAAGTCATTTACCGCACAGGCTGGTGGGTTCAATCTTGTTCCTTTTACCAAAAGAGACCTTCACAATGAGGCTAAGCGGCAGAGGCTATTGCAAAATGGTGATGTTAATGCAGCGTTAAGGATGTTGGAGCGGCCGGGGGGATGCCGGTGCAGATGAAAAACTCTTCTGGAGGTATGAGGTCGGTCCGGGGCAAAACATGTGTGATATCTTTTGGAGTGATGGTTGTAGCCAGGATGACTACAACATTTTTGGGGATGTTTTGGCCTTTGATGCCACTTATGGCAGGAACAAGTACAATCTCCCAATGATTTTCTTTTCTCGAGTTAACCATCACAAACAAACTTGCGTGTTTGCAACTACAATGGTCTCGTGCGAGTCACAGGAATCATATGTTTGGGTATTGCACACCTTCTTGCAATGCGTGAAGGGCAAATCTCCCAGGGGTGATAATAGACGATGATCGATCGACAAGGTTAGCTATTCAGGAGGTCTTCTCAGGTGCCTATCACTGGCTATGTGCTTGGCATCTATTGAAGAATACGACATCGAACGTGTGTCAGACACGGTTCATGACCTTGTTTAGGCATTGTATGCTGGCTGTCTTGGAGGTAGAGGAGTTTGAGAAACACTGGGAGGCAATGATGGAGGAGTGCGGTGTAAGGGAAGTGGCGTGGGTAAATGATATTTACAAGAAGAAGTCCTCGTGGGCCACGACATACATAAGTGGGAGGTTCTTTACTGGTATTAGAATATCCTCTCGTTGTGAGTCGATCCATGCAAAGCTAGGCAGGTTTGTGGAAAGAAGATACGACATCTTTGAGTTTGTAATGAATTTTCAGTGTTGTGTTGATTTCCTAAGAGACAATGAGGAGGAGCTAAATTTTCGGTCATCGTATGGGACCCCAGTCCTTCAGATGCAATTCCCAGAGCTTGAGAAGTTTGGTACGATGAATTTTACCAAGGAAATTTTTTCAAGATATCGTGAGTCTTTTAAGAGGTGCGTTAGGGTGACCATATTGGAATGCATAGAGCGTGAGGAGGGTTGCATATATGTGACACAGAAGTATCATAGACCGCAGATGCGGTGAAATGTACACCATGTAGTCGCGCATGATTCATTCAGATGTAGTTGTCTCAGGATGGAGTCATTCGGACTGCCATATGTGCACATTCTAGCGATACTGGTAAGGTTAGATATGGAGTTGTTGCTGAAGAGCCTTGTCCTGAAGCGATGGTCGAAGTGGCCAAAGGATGATGCTGCTTAGGAAGGCCTGAGTTGCCGAACTCGTGATGCTGTTGCATTGTATCAAAGTCAGGTTGGTGTGTTCCTCCAGCACTGCAAACGTTTTGCCAAAGTTACATCTGTTAGAGAGGAGGACTTTAGGCATTATGTTGAAAAGGTTGTTCGGGACACGCATATGTTAGAGAAAAGGAGCTTTCTTAAGTTCCATGGTGTGGCACGTGTGGCTGTGTAGGCCATAGGCGAACTCGATGTCCAAATGTCGGACCTCCAACAGTGCCAAGTAACCTGGAGGCGTCAACTCGGGAAAAGCAAACTTCACCCGGATAGGTAAATAGCCTTGTTAATATGGTTTATTTTGACTTCAAAATTCATGTTGGGACCATTCTGTATTATTTTTCCTACTTTACAATTGTTTGTCAATTTCATTTTGTATTTCTTTCGCTAGTTAACAAGTGATAATAATTGATGATGTTTAATTTTATGCGTAAGTATTTGTCGATACATAAATGTGGTTGTCAGGATGATGTGGTTTGTTAATGATAAATAGGACCAGGGAGTTGGTCCAATTGAATTGAATCCCACTAAGACAGTTGACTTCCCACTCATGTTTAAAAGTATCATATGATGACTGAATCAAAGGAGCAAGGTTGTATACAGAATTGTTCGTTGGACATGTTGTTGAACATGCTTATGGTCTATATTGTTAGAGGTGGTTCGTTAGGGTCCGTTAGACACTAGCTGAATTTAGGTGGTTGGAAGGATTTAGGAGAAAGAATGTATCTAATTCCCAGGTTTTCTTGCAGGTATCTTAACTTCTGCTGCACAAAAAGTTATACTTGTTTCCTACTTTAATGATCTCGTATTGTTGTTTGTTAAGGTAAAGGTAGTATGTGTAAGGGTAAACCAATGAAATGATTGAAGATAAATACAAATAATGCTAAATATTGGGTTATACTGAATTAAGAGAAATGGATGTAGAATTTGATGTATATATTTATCACTTACTCGTTTTTAAAAATGCATCTGACTCTAGATATTAATCAGTGGCTCAGAATTGAGAAACATTAATCTTGTAATATTTAGTATTAGTCTGCAAACTTATATTTCTTTACGTAACATTGTGACTCCTTTACCGGAGACATACAGAAGGAAACTATGTGCTTAGCAAGTTGCTTTCTATTTGTTTACTTGATCAACAGTTTAAATTCTTTATTTCGTTCAGTAACAACGTTGATCGGCAAAATAAAGGCTCCAATATTTTCAATTAAGACTCAAAGGCTTTGATAGTTTTATGTTTTGGTATGATGTAGGTCTTGATTTTAGAGTTATGAAGTTGTAGTGTATGCTAGTTATCCATGAATTATTCCATATTTTAGTAAAGTAATTGACAATAAGTTATTATTTAATCTAATACATCACACTGGACTTCAAGAAATACCTACTTATTACATAAGTAGCATAAGAGAATAAAGGGATAAAAGCTTCACATATAGTTGTTAAATGAAATAAAAAAAACATGGGTTGCAAAATAAATACTATTTTAATAAAATAGTAGAGTAAAAAAATCAATGTATCAAAACACAATTATATAAAATAATTTTTTCTTAAATATACAGACCAAAACATAGTAATACGTCTTATTAGCATAGTTGAATTCGTATTTCAATCGCAAAACTTGTGCAACGCAAGAATGAAAAAGCATGGACCAATATGAGTCCATTCCATATATATAACGATACTCTACCGTACAGAATGTTATACATCGTTACACATAGACACATCTATGGTTTACACATAACATACGAGGATTTCAAGCAATAGACAAACAATGAAAATAGGATCTATACGAAAAAAAGATCATTTGAAAAAAAGAGTCATAAGCATTCAGACTCCACATAAATTGTAATCAAGCTACAGATTGATGTCATAAATCTTCTAATGATCAGGAAGTATAGAGCCTTTAAGATGTGTTACATAAAAATTTCTCTTTCAGATCTTGCATTGGTGATATGCTTAACCGCACTGAGGATATTATGATACCTCATTGCTTTAAGTGGAGAAGGTTAGTAAACATTTCAGACACAATGAACTTACTAATGCAAACGGCATTTCAACAGCAGCCTTAAATATGTGATTACATACATATTTTGTTACATAAATATTTCAAATGTCCATGTTGACGACCTCAAAACAAATAAGTCATATTACATAAATATTCCACCTAATAACCAGGAGCACAGATGCCAAAAGAAATAAGTAACATTACATGCTCATATCCCTTGGAACCAAAATGTCACTTTACTACTATGTAGCTATTATACACCCTTCAACGTTCCTTTATATTAGCTAGTCATAATCTACATGCATTAACAAATATTTCACAACAGCAAATGGACTATTTGAATGTAGTTGCGTGACAGAATCCACATGTCTATACAAAAATTTCACAATAGTACATGGATTTTAACGCAAACGTTGTAACGTTAAAAAGAGTGTGAAGGTTCAAAAGGCTGCCAAGACATTTCCGATGTTGAACGCACTAGACTTCTCGGCAGGTATGTCGTGGTCATCAGGGTACCAAGGCAGGAGGGCCAACCAATGAGCTCTAAAGACTTTCGGCCATGACATCAATGTAGCCCCCTACCTCATTCATTTTGGACCATACTATGTTTGCAGCAGTTTTCATCCTAACAGAGTTAGTGTCTCCCTAGGAAGAAACAATACCACATCAAAGTGACACGAGTGAAACAAGAAATGATGCATAACCAACATTTTATGACTAGCAAGAAAGTCTACAAAGGCGGTGCATATCGTCAGTGAGCTTATCTTGCCGAATATGGTGCCCTCTTACTGCAACCAGTGTAACATTCGAACTCTGCTCTGGTAGCTACAGATAACAAGTTAGGAGGTGTCAACACGAAATATACTTCGCCGCAAACTCAGCGTGGTGCTACATGTACTGCGAGTAAAGAACCATAAATGTTGAAATGCATGTACCCACCTGCTCAACAACCATCGGTGACACCATCTCCAGCGGTTCCCCCCTTCTTTCTTCTCTTCTCCTTCGTCTTATCCCATTCTTACTTGCACTTACCTTCATCTTCTTCGTCTTCTTCCCAAGGTTTCATTTCTTAATCTCTTCTACTTTTTAATTTTTCTTTTGTTTGTTGCATTTAAATATTTTAATTATTCTTAGTTGCATTTTAGTTTTATTCTTTGTAGTTTACTCTTAGTTCTCTTTCTTCCTCTTATATTCTTGCATTGTTTTTAAAGTTTCAAATTCAAATTTTATGAGTTGATAGATTATGTTAGTGTCTCTTGGATTGTTGGGTGTTGCTATGGTGGTTGGCATCTTACTTTTGGTTTATTACACACTTGGGTTGTCAAGCTTGTTTGTTGTTTATAATGTGCACACCAAGTGTTTAGCGACGGATTTACTTAGCGACCAATTTAGCGACCGATACTCTTTGGTGAAGGTTTGATGGCCTTATTAAAGAATCAGTCGCTAAAATCGGTCACTAATGGTTAGCGACCGAAGTTGGTCGCTATTTTCTAATTAGCGACCTAGGTTTTAGCGACCACCAAAATCGGTCACTATTCCAATAATTTCTTCATTTCTTGTAGTGGTACTCTCTCCTAACCCATCAATAATATAACTATCAATTTTCTCAAACCATTCATCCAAACTATTTATTCATCATTTCAAATCCATAATACACTAAACCAACATCAAATATTTTATAAAGGGTAGGTCTTTCGTGGCTAAGGTTATAGTGGTTAAGAGTGGCTAAGTTTTGACTGACCAATAAACACATGACATGTGGAGAATTGGGTGCAAGTTGTTAGTGAGAGTGATAGGCGCTTATTGTTAGTGATTACTATAGGGCAAAAGTGAAAATAAACTGAACAAAATGATGTGTAGATCATGTGAGCCTTTTATTTGAAGAAAAAAACTTGTTAGTGTTTCTTGAGTGGATAACTCCAAAACTTCAATGGTTAGGCCTCTGAAAATCCATTATAATGTTGGATCAATAAGAAGTCTTGAACTGTTAATGAATGAGGGTAATCCGAAAAAAAAACAAGAACTAAATCATGTGATATTTATGTGAGCTCTTACTATTAATGTATTTGTGACATGAATTACATGAGAATATAAATCTATAAAGTGTTTAAATTTTATAAGAAAATATTATTATTTTGAATAAAAATAACTATTAAACAATATTTTTGATATTATTATTATTATTATTATTATTATTATTATTAAAAAATTTTTGGAGATTAGTAATTTTTAATAGTTTTGCCCATCTTTAGGTCAATATAAATACTAAATTATTGTTAACAGATAAATTTTATTAATTTATGTGTTCAAACTCTAAAAATTTGAGTGCAAATGGTAATAATTCACGTGTGCAAAACTTTGATAAATATAGGTGCAAACTATATTTATTGTGTACAAAATCTCTATAAATATATATACAAATTATTACCGACTAAGTGCTGGCAAAAAATGATAATACTTGTTAGTCATGTAGTATTGTTCTTATTAAAAATCTTCATAATAGTTTTATTAATAAGATTTACTTTTTTACTTTGTGAATCCACTAAAGATGGCATCCATAAATCTTGAATTCATAATGTCATACCTTCGATAATTTACTTAAATAAACTAGTTGAAAATCAATCATACCAGATTGTCTTAAAACTAAATTCACTGTTAATTTTTTGTGTCCTCTCCATATTTATATAAAGCGTGGTCTTTGAATAAAATTTTAAAGAAACAAATATAAAAGCTGCAAAACTACCACGACTTGTGAAGTAAATTTGTTAGTTTTTATTTAACTAAAAATTCTTTGTTTTTTTAATTTGTATATCCATGATTATGCATATTATTTGTTAATTCCTCTAACCCGAATGCAGCAACCATGTCTGTCCAATACTGGTCAAACTTCTCTACCTCAAAATGACCATACACAGCAGTCTTAAATGCAGCACAAAAATTATTATCCTTAATATTCAAAACAGCAATCTCCGCTAGGTGCCAGGTGCAAAGTCGATGCGTGGCATTAGGGAATTTTGTCTTAATAGCCTCCTTCGTTGACTCGTCTCCATCTGTAATCACAACTTTGGGCTATTTTTGATGCATGACTTCAAGAAAAGTGCCTAGCAACCACTTATTAGATGGAATTTTCTCATCCTCCAGCAACTCGAAACTAGAAATTATTGTCTGTTGGTGGTGATTAGTGTCAGAAAATATCACTAAAGGCCAGTTGTACAGATTCTTTCTATACGTCAAATCAAAGGCCAACACGTCACCAAAGCACTCATAGTCATACTACATCACCCCGTCCGACCAAACCAGGTGACCAAGGTGGTTTTCGGGACAATATGTATACATCACAAAAGCTAATGGATCCACCTCAATTTTTCCCTTCAAATAACTTATTGCTGCTACCGCATCTCCCTGAACGATCTGAGAGAGACGTACATTGTCGATATAGTTATAAATGTCCTTTATGAAGTGCAAGTTTCAATAGCCACCAGACAAATATGCAAAGAACCCCATAATCTGACTGGTCTGGAATCCTACTTCATGCATACTATGAATGTGGGCTTTATCACCTTCGTTGATGTTGCGGTAGGATGCCATGACATTAGTGAAAGCAGACAAAGTCAAATCATGATTATGATCTTGAACAAATGTCTTCATCCTCCACTTGTCACTCTGTTTGTCGAAGAACACAACGAACTTCGCATTGCAGTTGGTCCTTGTCTCCATGATAAACTACTATTTTATGATTTATCTTGTGCTCAATTGAGTGTTTTTATCAATTCTTCACCCACTTATTCATATAATTTGCATGGTTTTGCAATTCCTTCCTTATTATGTGATAAATGTGAAAACATGTTTCCTATGCCTTAAAAATATTTATTTTAATTATCCTTTATTACCATTCGATGCCGTGATCCGTGTGTTGAGTATTTTTAGACTTTATAAGGCAGGAATGGCTTAGAGTACAGAAAGGAAACATGCAAAAATGGAAGGAACGCACAAAATGGAGTTTTGAAGAAAATGGCAGCGACGCGTATGCATGGACGACGTGAACGCGTGCCTAGCGCAAAATGGCCTCGACGTGCACGCGTGAATGAAGCAGACGCGTGACTAGCGCGAAACATAACTGACGTGTATGCATGACTGATGCGTACGCGTGAAAAGGAAAATCTCCAATTGACGCGCACGCGTGACCCACGCACACGCGTGACAGACGCCACGTGCAGGAATCTGTAGAAAACACCCTCAGTGATTTCTGGGCCCCTTTTTGGCCCAGATCCAAGCCCAGAAACACAGAATAGAGGCTGGAGAATAAAGGACTCAAATCATTCATTCATCATCATAATTGAAACAACATTCATAATTCATAATTTGAGGTTTTTAGATGTAGCTTTTAGAGAGAGAGGCTCTCTCCTTTCTCTTAGGATTTAGGATTAGGATTAGGATTTAGGATTTCTATTATGATTAGGCTACTTCTCTTCATTCCAGGTTCAATGTTCCTTTAATTTATTTTCTACTTTTATTTATTCTATTACTTTAGTTGTTATTTACCTTTTCAATTTGGTTTATGAACTTTTCCATGTTAGAATTGATTTTTTTATTTAATATAATTCGAGGTATTTCAGATTTATGATTGCTTTCTTTAATTTATGATATAAATAATTTGGATTTTTCCCATCTTGGCTTTGGTTGAGTAATTGGTGACACTTAAGTTATTAAACTCAGCTGTTGATTAATATTTGAAGCTTGCTGGTTGATTTGGATCCCTCTAAAGCTAGTCTTTCCTTAGGAGTTGACTAGGACTTGAGGAATCAAGTTGATTGGTCCACTTGATGTTCCTTTATTTAGTAAGGGTTAACGAAGTGGGAGCAATAAACAATTATCATCACACCTGATAAGGATAACTAGGATAAGATTTCCAGTTCTCATACCTTGCCAAGAGTTTTTCTAGTAATTAATTTACTTTATTGCTAATTTATTCTCCTTGTTCCCTATTTCAAAAACCCAAAAATATACAATTTCATAACCAATAATAAATCATACTTCCCTGCAATTCCTTGAGAGACGACTCGAGGTTTAAATACTTCGGTTATAAATTTTATTGGGTTTTGTTACTTGTGACAACTAAAAGTTTTGTACGAAAGGATTCTTTGCTGGTTTAGAAACTATACTTACAACGTGAATTTATTTGCAAAAATTCTTTACTAGCAGGAAATCAGTTCGTCAAAATGGCGCCATTGCCGGGGAATTGCAACTGTGTGCCTTATTATTGGTTATTGTAAATATTTTCTTTTACCTGTTTATTTTTTTTATTTTCGTTTTTAATTTTTATTAGCTACCATGAATTCTCACCCCTATCGCTTTGAGTTTGGTTCCAATGTTGTTGCAAGGAATGGAAATTATAGTAGGAACATGCATCAAGGTCAAAACAATCAGAGATGGACAGAGCCACGACGATCTGATCAACCCTTTAGGCAACAACACCTTCCAAAGTATCGTGGACGACGACCATTCTACAATGCATGCTGAGGCAATAGTTATGGTGGACTCTTTCGTGACAACCAACACCCACAAAATTACTTTGGTCAAGAGCCATTCCAAGGTGCGTACCAAGATGATAGATATGGTGGACCCCCTTGTAGTTACCAACAAGTCCCACCATATGCCTATGAACCACCTCCTCAACATAGCTTTGAACCACCACACTCACAAGCCACCTACCACTATTCACCTCCATATTACCCTAACCCATATCCACCCCAATTCCAATCCAATTACTCCCGAGAACCACCACTTCCCTGTGCACCATGTCCATATCCATCGACCCAAGAATCAAAGAAGCGTCTCAAGGAAATAGTGGAAAAATTTCATGCAACCCTTCACCAACTGGAGCAAGCGATCAATCGACTACCTTTCCGACGTCCGGACACTCAAGAAATCCCATGGCTTCATGTGGACAATCTAATGAAGAACGTAGCATGAAGGAGATACTAGAAACTCTGATGGACAGTAAGGAGCATGACTTTGTACTGGAACAAGTGGAGGAAGCCGAAATTATCGAAGAAGAAGAATTTGTTGAAGACTTAGGAGATGCTGAACCTCCATGGGAATCCAGAATTGTGGAGAATTCTGTCAAGAAATTTGCAATTGATGCTAAGGAGCATAGTGCACAACCCCCAAAGCAGGTATCTTATGAAGAATTGGATGAAACAACTCAAGAAGCGAGTTTCCTTGATAATGATAATCACGAGTCAAGTTCTCCTAGTAATGAACTCGCATCCGCAAGTGAATTCTTTGAGAAAGAAGAATCTTCCCCAAGTGAATACAAAGATGATGCTGAGGTAGATTTTTCTCAACCTCCAACTTATGACTTGAGTGATGAGGAAGAAATCGAAAACTTTGATCAAGACGTGGTTTCAGTTGAAGAAGTTTGCAAAGAAGTGGAAGAATTCACAGAGGAACACAAGGGAGTGGAGCTTGCAAAACCACTGGAAACACCTATCCCAAGGCCGTTACCACCCAATACAAACTTCAAGTGGGTAAAATTCTTAGCCTTTATCTTTACTTTTCCACTTGAATATGGTTTGCTTGAAAGAGATGTCCAGCTCAGAGCTCTTTGCGGCTTTAAGAGTAAGAGGGAAATGGTTCGTACTCAGAACTGGTATGCAAGATTCAATGAGGTTCCACGCTTCAATTTGAAGTGCAAGGATTGGTATCAAGTTCGATTGAATGGGTCTCGGAAAATGTTTGGTCATCTTAGTGAGAATTTAAATTCCGTACCGCCCGGTTGGAAAAATGTAGATCAAGACAAAGACGGGTACAAAAGCAAGGTTTGGGACCCTGGGATTTATTCTGATAATCAACACCCCTGGAGCCTGAAAACCTGCTTTAAACTTCTTGAAGTTTTTACGTGCCTAGTTTGGGACCCCAGAGGCTATTGGAATTCTAAATACTGGTGGAGATTTCTGGATGAGTTCAAGCATAAGCCACCATAACAGGAAGCTCACCAGAATGTCCAACTTAAGGACTTTAACTAAAAGTGCTAGGTGGGAGACAACCCACCATGGTATGATCGTTCTTTTTTCAATTTTAATTTAATTTCGTTTTGTTTATTTTTAAGTTTTATTTTATTTTATTTTATTGAACTTGGAATTATTCATAACATTCACATCAGCATTGCATTTTGCATTTTGCATAAAAAAACAAAAAAAACAAAAAAAAAGAAAAAAGTCTTACCACGCGTGCGTGCAGGCCACGCGTGGGCGTCGAATCAAAATCGACGTCAAAATCCAACGCCCAGAAAGTTCAGCTGGAATCGTGCGACTGGTGTGCGTTAGGCACAATTTGGGCCACGTGTTCGCATCAACGACACGAACGCGTCACTTTCACTTCACACACACCACGCGAAAGCGTGAGCGACGCGTACACGTCACGTGAAAATTATTGCCCCCACAATTGAAACAGAGAGTTGCGCCAAAAAGACGCTGGATTTGTGTGTTTAGCACAATTCTGAGTGACGCGTACGCGTCCTTTTCATTATCCCATGCTCACGCGTTCGCGTCAATGACGCTTTCGCATCGTTGCATCTCTGCCTCAACCACGCGTTCGCGTGACCCACGCGTCCGCGTGGATTTGAATCCACTTAACCCATTCCACGCGAAACCCTAGCTCCCCGCGTCACCATTTCCCCCTCCCCTACCTTACAGCCTTCTCTCTTCTCCCCTGCACCCACCACCGACCAGCCGCCGCGAGCACCAGCAGCACCACCGCGCCCTCCCGTCGCCGAACAACCCTCGCCACCCCCTCCCTTCCCTTCCTTTCTTCCTCTTCTCCCCCTTCCACCCTTCTCCCTCCACTGCCCCTTCCACTGCATCACCGAGGCACCACCGCACCACCAAGC
>NC_029791.2:33987101-34014429 GCF_000816755.2 Arachis ipaensis
ACCGCCGGCCACCATGACCCCCACAACCCTCACCCTCCTCGCCGCCTTCTTCTCTTCTCCCCTCCATAACCCCCTTTCTTCCCCAACCACTGAACCGCCGCCCTGCCTCCACCAAGGACCGTCGCCGTGCCGCCACGTCGCCAACACCACTACCACACCAACACCATCTCTCTGAGTCCAATTTCTGTTCCTCTGCCCACCAGGTTCCGCCGAACACCAATTCCTTTCCCAGTTCGTTAGTTAGTTGCATATTTTAGTTCAAATTTTATTCAAATTAGGATAGTTAGAGATGCATGATCGTAGTGGATTTTAGGTGGTTAGGTAGCTAGGATGTGGTTAGTGGATTTAGGCCTGATAATTACGCCGTTCTTGCTACTTGTTTTATCCGTTTCGCAATTTTAAAACTGCTGTGATGATAATGCTGTTCATATGCTGTTCTTTATTGTTTAATGCTATTCAACCTGAATCGCATTCCCTACTGCAGATTGAGTTGTTTATTCTGAATTTATGCGACTTGCTATTTGTTACTCTTTTCTGCACTATTTTATTATCATATGAACTACTTTTGCTACTGTTTATTACCCGGGAACGTCTAATTTTTAGCCGGAATGCTACCCAATTGTTTTTCCAAATTGTTTCACTCAACTCCCATTCATGAATTGGTCTTGGTAATTTAGGATTTTTCACTAATTGGTTACAACCAAGCCAATTCATGGATGAATGGGCTAGCTTTCTTATTCTTTCTGGTTCCTTGATTAATAAATTGCATTATTGATTATTTCTTTTTCCTTTTGCAATTTTATATGAATTATCATCAATAAACTGCAATCTTTGCTTGAATATGAGTTGCTTGTTCTTCAAATTTGTGCAATTTTTGTTCATTAGGAACCGCAATACCATACCACTTACTTTAACTTCACCTTTTAACTCCTAACTACTTTAACTTTCTAACTTCTCTTTTTACCTAACTACTTTCGGACTCTATTTATCCTATTTTTATTTTTTTTAATTTATCTTATTTGTCCTTCAATACTTGCACATTTTCCTTTATTGTACTTTTATCTATTTATATTTTATTGCATTTTTTCACTTTGAGCTGTATATATCTTAGATATTTAGCTTAATTTGCACTCTTAGCTTATTAGTTGTGATATAGAAAACATGGATTATTTAGTTTAGTTTTGTAACACCCTAATATTTTTAAACTGAGATAAACTTTATCTGGATTATATTTAGTAGCTGATATTTAAAACCTTGCGAAATCTTTCTTTTAAAACAAATGTGAAATATTTATATAAATTAATTTATAAATAAAAATATTGAATAATTAGTTTTTATTAGAATAGTTACTAGTTGAAAAATATAAATGAATTTGAAAATACTAACATGAAAAACCGGTGTGCTAAACTATGAAGGCACAACAATGACAAGCTTTACTCATACCAAATAAAAAAGAAAACATCATAGTTACAATGTTAATCAGTCAAAAAGGATAAAACAAAACACATAGAAAATCCTAATTCTCTTATTTTGTTTAACTATGGCTAAAACAATCGCATATTCTTCCTTCTTAAGGTAAATGTTTAATGTTTTGTATCTACGTCCTCGATAGCTTGCTCCTACTAGTGCACCTGTCTTTTCACCTCAACTGTATTGCTTCGTACTGCATCGTTCCTGAAGATGGTACGGAGAGAGGGGTGAGAAACAAAAGTTTCTCAGTAGTTTATTTATATGGTGTCATCGTATCCATCCCCAGCCACTCCGAGTTTTAAAATAAAAACAGTGATGATGCAATGTTGTTCAATTATTATTTTCAAAAGTCTTGATTAGTCGGAGTGGTGTGACTTTTAGATGCTTCTCATTTACTTATGTTATGACATGTGTAATGCATACAAAATTCCTATAGCATTAAAACATATAAAGGTAACTCATAAACCTTGGTATGATGTTCTCATAGGCCATAAAGCAAGACGAAATAAATAATAAATAAGAGAAGAATAGTAATATTGCCATAGATAAGTCAAACAGAATATATCTGAATAAAATAAAGATCTTAACCAATATCATACATCATACAAAAGGAACTTTGGAAAAAAGAAGGATCTTTGAATGCAATAATAAACATAATCATAAATAAAAAAAATAAAAGAAGAACAATCATGATCACTCTTTTCATTGCACTTTTCCTTATTTTTTCTCGTAGCTTTTATGGAAGGTATTGAGCTCAAACCGGTATAAAAAGTGGGAGTCCCCTTCCCTTACTGAAGGTTCTTATCCCAAATGTTTTAGCGATCACCTTCCCTTACCGAAGGATCATCTCGATCGATCACCTTCCCTTACCGAAGGATCATATCGATATCTTGTCTTTGGGGGTCGCCTTCCCTTACCGAAGGATCATTCCCTCAGTTTAATTTACAATCAAGGTTATTTAGACATACACAAGAAAAGAGTTACATCAACAAAGATATCTTATTATATAAAATTGATGGGAGTCTCCTTCCCTTACCGAAGGTTTCCAAAAGTTTGCCGATCACCTTCCCTTATCGAAGGATCATCTCGATTATCTTGTCTTTGGGGGTCATCTTCCCTTACCGAAGGATCATTCCCTCAGTTCTTTATGCACATAAGATTTTTATTATAATGCATAATGCGTATGAAGAAAAGAGACATTATATCATGACATGCAATGCTAACATATATGTTCAAAAATATTTAAGATACGACATATACAAATTAGCACAAAACCCCCTACCTCGAGTGAAGTTCCGCTAGGTATTTCGATGCAAATAGATGCGCTTTGTTAGTGAAGAGAGACTTGTTTTATGGCTAGACTTTGTGTATACTAGAATTTTTTGTATAGAAAAAGGGAATAGAATGAGAAAGGAAGGATCAAATAGCTCTCAGTATGTGCAGATTATGTTAGGAGGCATTTGGGTGAAATCTTCAATCTGAATCGTCACTTTGTGAGCCCTATAACATTTTCTACGTTTGGAATGTAGAATTAGCTATTAGAAAAAAAGTTATAGAAAATTTAATTATCTTTAAAACGAATCTTAAATGAAGTAAATAGGATAACCACAGCTTGAGATATTCTTGAAATACTGTTAGTATATCAGGCTGGCTGATAATAGCGCGATTTTCTACTCTGAACTCGTAACCGATTTATCTATCTAATTTAATTTGAATTTGTTTTTATACTGAACTTAAGGAATAGAGCTAGTATTCTTATCTTTTCATATAACAAAATATCATTCAAATCTAATAAATGTAGAATTAGTTATGACTACGTTTTAAAAGGTTGTTTACTGTCGGTTAGAGATTTACTACCACTAGTGCTTTCATATGTTTAAATTTTAAATTCAAATCTTAAATCATTACCATTTTAATTAATTAATTAGTTATTAAAAAAATGACTTGATTCAAAAAATTGGGATGTTACAAGTTTACCCTTTTAGCATATAATAATTTGGTTTAATTAAAAATAAAGAGTAAACTAGAAACTTTAGTTTTTCAGAATCACAACAATCCACACATTGTATATATATATATAGCAATAGATGTTGGTAAATTGACAACACTTTTCAAAGAAATTACTTATTTTTATAAGAGCCATTCAAAGATTCACATTGAGAATAATGGAAACTCTTGATTTCTACTTGTATGACATACATAACTGATATATGGTTTTTGAGCCAAAGAACACACAAACCATGAGTTTTTGAGCTTAATTGTATAGTTACATTCAACCATAAATTTCATTCCTGTGTGTTTTGCCCTTCTTTTCTATGCTTGTAATCTTTACTTTGTTTCAATCTATATGTCTGGTGCACGAATTGTAAATCACACTTTTCACAACTCATACCACTAACCAGCAAGTGCACTGGGTCGTCCAAGTAATACCTTACGTGAGTAAGGGTCGATCCCACGGAGATTGTCGGCTTGAAGCAAGCTATGGTTATTTTATAATTCTTAGTCAGGAAATTAATAACAAAAATGGTTGGGTTTATGAAAGGTAATTAACATAAAATAAATAAAACTTGTATGCAGTAATGAAGAATAGATTGAGGTTTTGGAGATGCTCTGTCTTCTGAATCTCTGCTTTCCTACTGTCTTCTTCTTCACGCATGCAGGTCTCCTTCCATGGCAAGCTGTATGTTGGTGGATCACCGTTGTCAATGGCTACCATCCATCCTCTCAGTGAAAATGGTCCAAATGCGCTGTCACTGCACGGCTAATCATCTATCGGTTCTCATTCATGTTGGAATAGAATCCATTGATTCTTTTGCGTCTGTCACTACGCCCAACACTCACGAGTTTGAAGTTCGTCACAGTCATCCCTTCCCAGATCCTACTCGGAATACCACAGACAAGGTTTAGACTTTCCGGATCTCAGGAATGGCCGCCAATAATTCTAGCCTATACCACGAAGACTCTGATCATGAACCAGGAGACTAAGAGATACACACTCAAGCTAGTGCAGATAGAACAGAGGTGGTTGTCAGGCACGCGTTCATAGGTGAGAATGATGATGAGTGTCACGGATCATCACATTCATCAGGGTGAAGTGTGAGCAAATATCTTAGAATAGAAATAAGCGCGATTGAATGAAAAACAGTAGTAATTGCATTAATTCATCGAAACACAGCAGAGCTCCTTACCCCCAATCATGGAGTTTAGAGACTCATGCCGTAGAGATACAATGTAAAATGTGAAAGTGTCATGAGGTGCAAAACAAATCTCTAAAAGTAGTTTTTATACTAAGCTAGTGACCTAGGTTTATAGAAATTGAGTAAACTAAGATAGAAAGTGCAGAAATCCACTTCCGGGGCCCACTTGGTGTGTGCTTGGGCTGAGCATTGAAGTTTTCATGTGTAGAGACTTTTTTTGGAGTTAAACGCCAGGTTGTAGCCTGTTTCTGGCGTTTAACACTGGTTTGCAACCTGTTTCTGGCGTTTAACGCCAGAATAGGGTAAAGACTTGGCGTTAAATGCCAATTTGCGTTGTCAAAACTTGGGCAAAGTATGGACTATTATATATTGATGGAAAGCCCTTGATGTCTACTTTCCAACACAATTGAGAGCGCATCAATTGGGCTTCTGTAGCTCCAGAAAATCCATTTTGAGTGCAGGGAGGTCAGAATCCAACAGCATCTGCAGTCCTTTTTCTGCCTCTGAATCAAATTTTTGCTCAGGTCCCTCAATTTCAGCCAGAAAATACCTGAAATCATAGAAAAATTCACAAACTCATAGTAAAGTCCAGAAATGTAATTTTTGCACAAAAACTAATAAAAATATACTAAAAAGTAGCTAGATTCTACTAAAAACTATATGAAAATACCCCCAAAAAGCGTATACAATATCCGCTCATCACAACACCAAACTTAAACTGTTACTTGTCCTCAAGCAACTAGATAAATAAAATAGAATAGAAAGAAAATCAAGGGGCAATAACATCTCAGAGTTTCATATGAAGCTCAAATTCTCATTAGATGAGCGGGGCTAGTAGCGTTTTGCTTTCGAATAGTTTTGGCACCTCCCTTTATCCTTTAAAGTTCAGAATGATTGGCATCTATTGGAACTCAGAATTCAGATAGTGTTATTGATTCTCCTAGTTTAGTATGTTGATTCTTGAACACAGCTATTTTATGAGTCTTGGCCGTGGCCCTAAGCACTTTGTTTTCCAATATTACCACCGAATACATAAATGCCACAGACACATAACTGGGTGAACCTTTTTAGATTGTGAATTAGATTTGCTAAAGTCCCCAATTGGAGGTGTCCAGAGTTCTTAAGCACACTCTTTTTGCTTTGGACCACGACTTTAACCGCTCAGTCTCAAGTTTTTCACTTGACACCTTCACGCCACAAGCACACGGTTAGGGACAGCTTGGTTTAGCCGCTTAGGCCAGAATTTTATTCCTTTGGGCCCTTCTATCCATTAATGCTCAAAGCCTTGGATCCTTTTTCATTACCCTTGCCTTTTGTTTTAAAGGGTTACTAGCTTTTTCTGCTTTCTCCTTTTTTTTTCACTGCTTTTTCTTGCTTCAAGAATCAATTTCATGATTTTTCAGATTATCAATAACATTTCTCTTTTTCATCATTCTTCAAGAGACAACAATTTTAACATTCATAAACAACAAATTCAAAAGACATATGCACTGTTCAAGCATTCATTCAGAAAACAAAAAGTATTGCCACCACATATAAATAATTTGAATTTTTCTTATTAAGAACTCGAAAATAAAATTGCCTTCTTATTCTAAAAATCTACTATTTTATTCATGTTCAATGATGATAAGAAAGATAAATTATAACTTATTTGGGGAATAAAAATAAAATAAAGATACTAATCACTACTACTCATATAACTTCTAAGGTAGATTTCTTCTGATAGTAAAAGTTATCACAGAGTTAAGACTAAGATTAGGACTCAACAACCTTTATTTTGGGAGATGGATGCTCCTTTAGTCTATGGGGTGCTTGGCCCTTCAAGAGATAGCTTTTGGCGCTTCAGCTCCTGTAGCTCACGCCCCTGCTCCTCTTGTTCCTTTAGTTGATCCATAGCTTCTTGCAACTTGGTGACAGATGTTTCTAGGCGGGTCCAGTAATCAATCTGAGGGATTTCTGGGAGGAACTCCTGTGCCTTCCTTTTGATGGAGTTATCCTACACTTTTTGTCCTTCCATAAACTTTTTGGTGATTGGTTGCTCGACTGGGATATACTCATCCACTCCCATCTTCACCCCAGCATCTTTACATAGCAGAGATATTAGGTTTGGGTAAGCCAATTTGGCGTCAGTGGAGTTCTTTTTTGCAATTGTGTAGAGCTCACAAGAAATCAGATGATGGATCTCCACTTCGTTTCCCAGCATAATGTAGTGGATCATCACTGCTCTTTTGACAGTGACTTCAGAGCGGTTGTTGGTGGACAGTATAGAACGTCCAATGAAGTCCAGCCAGCCTCTAGCAATTGGTTTGAGATCTCCTCTCTTGAGTTGATTTGGGACACCCTTTGCATTGGTTATCCACTTGGTTCCAGAGATGCATATGTCCTCTAGAACTTGGTCTAAGCGCTTATCAAATCTCACCATTCTCCTATTAAAGGATTATGAATCATCTTGTAGTTGAGGTAGCTTGAAGACCTCTCTTATTTTGTCCTGGTGGAAGTACATAATCTTCCCTCTGACCAAGGTTCGAAAGGTATAGAAGGTGGCTCCAGTTAATCTCTGCTTATCTGTTTGCCATAGATTTGCGTAGAATTCCTGAACCATGTTTCTACCCACCTTTGTCTCAGGATTAGCCAGAATTTCCCAACCTCTGTTTTGAATCTACTCTTGGATCTCCGGATATTCATCTTCCTTGAGATCGAATTTAACTTCCGGGATCACTAATCTTAGACCCATTATTTTTTAGTAATAGTCTGCATGTTCTTTGGTTAAGAACCTCTCTTGATTCCAAAGTGGTTTTGGAATATTCTCTTTCTTGCCTCTTAAAGTGGTTTATTTTTCTTTAGGAGCCATGATCTTAGTGAGTCTTAGCTCAGTGATCACGAAAAGCACACCAAACTTAGAGGTTTGCTTGTCCTCAAGCAAAAGAAAGGAAAGGAGAGGAATAGAAGGAGAGACAAATTCGAATTGTGGAGGAGAGGGGTGGCCGAATGTGAATTTAAAGAGGAGGGGGTGGGTTCAAAAATTTTGAAAAAGATATGCTAGAAGATATGATTCGTAAAAAGATAATTATGATATGCAAAAGATATAGTTTTAAAATTGAAAAGATAGGAGAGAGATTTGAAAAAGATAAATATACTTTTTGAAAAGATAGTATGATGATTTGAAAAGAATTTAAAAAGATAGATGAGTTTTGAAAAAGATTTGAAAAGAAGTTGAAGAAGAATGAAGAAAGATTTTTTAAGCTTGAAATAATTTGAAATTGAAATTGAAAAAGGAGAATTTGTAACATGTTCATGCAAAAAATCATGGATGGAAATATGAAAATTTGAGGAAAATTGAAGTGAAAAACAAACTTCCTCCCCTCCACACTTCTGGCGTTAAACGCCTAGTTGTTGCTTGTTTTGGGCATTTAACGCCCAGCCAGGTACCCTGGCGGCGTTAAACGCCAGAAATCCTTTGTCACTGGGATTTTTTTCTAAACGCCTAGGATGCTGCAATTCTGGCGTTTAACGCCCAGAAAGGTATCTTTACTGGCGTTAAATGCCCAGTAGATGCTTCTTTTGGGCGTTTAACGCCCAAACTTCCCTTTACTGGTGTTTTTGTGCCAGTGAACTCCCTTTCTCTGCTTTATGCTCTGAATTCTTATGTAACTCTGTGAACGCCTGCAATTGTTAATCATTCTTAAAGATAATTTATATAAAACTCATATAATTATTATTTGCAAAATAAACATTGCTAATGGCTGGGTTGCCTCCCAGCAAGCGCTTCTTTATTGTCTTTAGCTGGACCTTGCTGAGCTTTTAATCTAGCCTCAGCTTTGAGCATTCTTGCTCAATATTGCCTTCAAGATAATGCTTGATTCTCTGTCCATTAACAATGAACTTCTTATTAGAATCAATGTCTTAAAGCTCCACATAGCCATATGGTGATACACTTGTAATTACATATGGTCCTTTCCACCGGGATTTCAGTTTTCCGGGGAATAATCTGAGCCTAGAGTTGAACAGCAGAACCTTTTGTCCAGGTTCAAAGACTCTGGGTGACAATTTCTTATCATGCCACCTTTTTTCTTTCTCTTTGTAAATCTTAGTATTTTCGAAAGCATTGAGCCTGAATTCCTCTAGCTCATTCAGCTGGAGCAATCTTTTCTCTCCAGCTAACTTGGCATCAAGATTTAGGAATCTGGTTGCCCAGTAGGCCTTGTGTTCCAGTTCCCCAGGCAAATGACAGGCCTTACCATACACAAGCTGGTATGGAGAGGTCCCTATAGGAGTCTTGAATGCTGTTATGTATGCCCATAGAGCCTCATCCAAGCTTCTTGCCCAATCCCTTCTACGGGTAATTACAGTTCGTTCCAGGATTCTTTTTAGTTCTCTATTAGAGACTTCAGCCTGCCCATTTGTCTGTGGATGATACGGAGTTGCTACTTTGTGGCTAATTCCATATCTAACCATAGTAGAGTAAAGCTATTTATTGCAGAAGTGAGTGCCCCCATTACTGATTAGTGCTTTAGGGACACCAAACATGCTGAAGATATGTTTCTAGAGGAACTTCAGCACTGTCTTAGTATCATTAGTGGGTGTTGCAATGGCCTCTACCCATTTGGATACATAGTCAACTGCCACCAGAATATAGGTGTTTGAGTATGATGGTGGGAAAGGCCCCATGAAGTCAATACCCCATACATCAAACAACTCAATCTCTAAGATCCCTTGCTGAGGCATGGCGTAACCATGAGGCAGATTACCAGCTCTCTGGAAACTGTCACAGTTTCGTACGAACTCTCGGGAGTCTCTATAGAGAGTAGGCCAGTAGAAGCCTCCTTGGAGAACCTTGGTGGCTGTTCGCTCACCTCCGAAATATCCTCCATATTGTGATCTATGGCAATGCCATTGGATCTTCTGTGCTTCTTCTCTAGGCACACATCTATGGATTATTCCGTCTGCACATCTCTTAAAGAGATATGGTTCATCCCACAAGTAGTACTTTGCATCAGTAATTAATTTTTTTGTTTGTTGCCTGCTGTACTCCTTGGGTATGAATCTTGCAGCTTTATAGTTTGCAATGTCTACAAACCATGGTGTTTCCTGAATGGCAAACAATTGCTCATCTGGAAAGGTTTCAGAGATCTCAATAGAGGGAAAGGACGTCCCTTCTACTGGTTCTATCCGGGACAGATGATCAGCCACTTGGTTGTCTGTCCCTTTTCTGTCTCTTATTTCTATATCAAACTCTTACAGAAGCAACACCCATCTTATGAGCCTGGGTTTAGAATCCTGCTTTGTGAGTAGATATTTAAGAGCAGCATGGTCAGTGTACACAATTACTTTTGATCCTACTAAGTATGATCTAAACTTGTCAATGGCATAAACCACTGCAAGCAATTCTTTTTCTGTGGTTGTGTAATTTTTTTGGGTATCATTTAAAACACGGCTAGCATAATAAATGACATACAGAAGCTTGTTATGCCTCTGTCCCAATACTACACCAATGGCATAGTCACTGGCATCACACATTAGTTCGAATGGTAATGTCCAGTCTGGTGCAGAAATAACTGGTGCTGTGACCAGCTTAGCTTTCAGAGTTTCAAATGCCTGCTGACACTCTGTGTCAATCACAAATGGTGTGTCAGCAGTTAGCAGATTGCTCAGAGATTTTGCAATTTTTGAAAAATCCTTTATAAACCTCCTAGAGAATCCTGCATGCCCCAGAAAGCTTCTGATTGCCTTAACATTGGCAGGGGGTGGTAATTTTTCAATTACTTCCACTTTAGCTTGATCCACCTCTATTCCCTTGTTTGAAATTTTATGCCCAAGGACAATTCCTTCAGTCACCATAAAGTGACATTTTTCCCAGTTTAAAACTAGGTTGGTCTCTTGGCATCTTTTCAGAACAAGTGCTAAATGGTCAAGGCAGGAGCTGAATGAGTCTCCAAATACTGAAAAGTCATCCATGAAGACTTCCAGAAATTTCTCTACCATATCAGAGAAGATAGAGAGCATGCACCTCTGAAAGGTTGCAGGTGCATTGCACAGACCAAAAGGCAACCTTCTGTAGGCAAACACTCCAAAAGGACATGTGAATGCTGTTTTCTCTTGGTCCTGAGGATCTACTGTAATTTGGTTGTAACCTGAATAGCCATCCAAAAAGCAGTAATATTCATGACATGCTAGTCTCTCTAGCATCTGGTCTATGAATGGTAAAGGAAAGTGATCCTTCCTGGTGGCTGTATTGAGCCTTCTATAACCAATACACATACGCCACCCTGTAACTGTTCTTGTAGGAACCAGTTCATTCTTTTTATTATGAACTACTGTCATGCCTCCCTTCTTGGGGACAACTTGGACAGGACTCACCCAGGGGCTATCAGAAATAGGATAAATAATCCCAGCCTCTAGTAACTTGGTGACCTCTTTCTGCACCACCTCCTTCATGGCTAGATTTAGCCGCCTTTGTGGTTGAACCACTGGCTTAGCATCGTCCTCCAATAGGATCTTGTGCATGCATCTTGCTGGGCTGATGCCCTTAAGATCGCTTATGGACCACCCAAGAGCTGTCTTGTGTGTCCTTAGCACTTGAAGTAGTGCTTTCTCTTCCTATGGATTTAAAGCAGAGCTTATGATCACCGAAAAAGTGTCACCTTCTCCCAGAAATGCATATTTCAGGGATGGTGGTAGTGGTTTGAGCTCGGGTTTAGGAGGTTTTTCCTCTTCCTGAGGAATTTTCAGGGGCTCTTTTATTTCCTCTGATTCCTCCAAATCAGGCTGAACATCTTTAAAGATGTCTTCTAGCTCTAATTCGAGACTCTTAGCCATGTTGATCTCCTCTACCAGGGAGTCAATAATATCAACACGCATGCAGTCTTTTGATGTGTCTGGATGCTTCATTGCCTCAACAGAATTTAGCCTAAACTCATCCTCATTGACTCTCAAGGTCACTTCCCCTTTTTGGACATCAATGAGGGTTCGTCCAGTTGCTAGGAAGGGTCTTCCTAGAATGAGAGTTGCACTCTTGTGCTCCTCCATCTCCAGCACTACAAAGTCAGTGGGAAAGGCAAATGGCCCAACCTTGACAATCATGTCCTCAATTATGCCTGATGGGTATTTAATGGAGCCATCAGCAAGTTGAAGACATATTTGGGTTGGTTTGACCTCTTCAGTCAAGCCAAGATTTCTGATAGTGGATGCAGGGATTAGATTGATACTTGCCCCAAGGTCACATAGGGGTGTCTTGGTACAAGTACCCTCTAATGTGCATGGTATCATAAAGCTTCCGGGATCCTTAAGCTTTTCTGGTAAGCTTGTTAGGATGACTGCACTGCATTCTTCAGTGAGAGAAACTTTTTCTGTTTCTCTCTAATCCTTCTTATGACTTAAGATCTCTTACATGAACTTAGCATAAGAGGGTATTTGCTCAAGTGCCTCTGCAAACGGAATCTTTATTTCAAGAGTCCTGATATAGTCTACAAAGTGGGCAAATTGTTTATTCTGTTCCGCTTGGCGGAGTTTCTGAAGATAAGGCATTTTGGCTTTATATTCTTCAACCTTAGTTGCTGCAGGTTTATTTTCTACAGAGGCAGGTTGAGAAGCCTTCTTGAGGGCGTCATTATCAGCACTTGCAGGTGTCTGATCCCTCACTGGCGTTTGAATGCCAGAACTGGAATGGATTGGGCGTTTAACGCCAGATTCCTACCCTTTTCTGGCATTTGAACGCCAGAACTGAACATGGATTGGGCGTTTAACGCCAATTTTTCACCCTTTTCTGGCGTTTGAATGCCAGACTTATTCCTCTTTGGGCTCTTACTGTCCTCAGAGGGATTTTGGGTAGCAGGTTGCTCATCCTCTATCAACTGTTCTTTTCTTGGCTTTCTGCTGCTTTGGGTTGAGGTATTTAATATTTTTCCACTTCTTAATTGAACTGCTTGGCACTCCTCTGTTATCTGTTTTGATAACTGCTGTTTTGTCTGATTCAATTGTGATTCCATATCCTTGTTAGCATTTTTGGTTTCTTGCCACATCTCCTTAAATTCTACTAACTGCCTTGTTATAGAAGATAGTTGCTGATTGAGTTCAACAACTTGTTCCTGAGGACTAAAGTCAGTTGATACTGCCTCAGCTTCTTCTTTCATGGAGGACCCATTACTTATGTACAGATGCTAATTTCTAGCAACTATATCAATAAGCTCTTGAGCCTCTTCAATAGTCTTTCTCATGTTTATAGATCCACCAGCTGAGTGGTCTAGAGATATCTGAGCCTTTTCTGTAAGCCCATAGTAGAAGATGTCTAATTGCACCCACTCTGAAAATATTTCAGAGGGGCATTTCCTTAGCATCCCTCTGTACCTCTCCCAGGCATTATAAAGGGATTCATCATCCTCTTGTTTAAAGCCTTGGATGTCCAGCCTTAGCTGTGTCATCCTTTTTGGAGGGAAATATTGATTCAGGAATTTGTCTGATAACTGTTTCCATGTTCTTATGCTTGCTGTGGGTTGGTTATTTAACCGCCTTTTAGCTTGATCTTTTACAGCAAACGAAAACAGTAACAGCCTGTATACATCCTGATCTACCTCCTTGTCACGCACTGTGTCAGCAATTTGCAAGAACTGTGCCAGAAACTCAGTAGGTTCTTCCTATGGAAGACCGGAATACTGGCAATTTTGCTGCACCATGACAATGAGCTAAGGATTTAGCTCAAAACTACTTGCTTTGATGGAAGGTATATAGATGTTACTCCCATATGCAGCAGTAATGGGGTTAGCATATGTCCCCAGAGTCCTTCTGGACTGTTCATTTCCACTTATGTCCATGATGGAGAAAAGGAAATTGAAATGAATTGCAAATAAACTATTTTTTTGTTTGTATTTTATTTAGGTAGAAACAAACCGAACAATTAAAAATAAATAAAAATAATAAGATAAAATAAAATAATTAGAAATTAAAATATAAATTTCGAAAACTAAGAGAAAAATAAATTTGAAAACAAAAATAATTACTTAATTAAGAAGATTTGAAAAAAAAACTTTGGATATGATTTTTGAAAAAGATTTTGAATTTTGAAATTTCAAAACTAAGATAAGATAGAATAGAAAGTTTTAAAATAAAAATCTGAATTTTTAAAGGAGAATTCGAAAATTAATTAAAATAAAGAGAAAAGATATTTTTGAATTTAATGAAGAAAGAAAAAAATAGTAAAAATGACACCAAACTTAAATTTTTAGATCAAAACAAGGGAAACAAACAGAAAAACTTTGAATATCACGGTAAACTCTAAGAATAACTTCTGAAAAACTTTTAAGAAGACAGAAACACAAAGGACACCAAACTTAAAAATTTTTATATTCTGAGCACTAATAATTCAAAAAAAAATGAAAGAAAAATAAAATCATGCAATTGACACCAAACTTAAAATATGAAATTAAACTCAAACAGAAAAACTCAATTATTAGTTTATAAAAAGTTTTGAAAAAAAATGAAAAAGAAAATAAGGATTCTGAAAAAATTTCAACCAAAAACAATAATAGAAGACGCAATTTTAGTGACTCTAAACAAAAAAAATAAAATTTTCCTAATCTAAAAAACAAAATAAACCGTCTGTTGTCCAAACTCGAACAATCCCCAGCAACGGCGCCAAAAACTTGGTGCACGAATTTTAAATCACACTTTTCACAACTCGTACCACTAATCAGCAAGTGCACTGGGTCGTCCAAGTAATACCTTACGTGAGTAAGGGTCGATCCCACGAAGATTGTCGGCTTGAAGTAAGCTATGGTTATTTTGTAATTCTTAGTCAGGAAATTAATAATAAAAATGGTTGGGTTTATGAAAAGTAATTAACATAAAATAAATAATACTTGTATGTAGTAATGGAGAATAGATTGAGGTTTTGGAGATGCTCTGTCTTCTGAATCTCTGCTTTCCTACTGTCTTCTTCTTCACGCACGCAGGTCTCCTTCCATGGCAAGCTGTATGTTGGTGGATCACCGTTGTCAATGGCTACCATCTATCCTCTTAGTGAAAATGGTCCAAATACGCTGTCACCGCATGGCTAATCATCTGTCGGTTCTCATTCATGTTGGAATAGAATCCATTGATTCTTTTGCGTCTGTCACTACGCGCAACACTCACGAGTTTGAAGCTCGTCACAGTCATCCCTTCCCAGATCCTACTCGGAATACCACAGACAAGGTTTAGACTTTTCGGATCTCAGGAATGGCCGCCAATAATTCTAGCCTATACCACGAAGACTCTGATCATGAACCAGGAGACTAAGAGATACACACTCAAGCTAGTGTAGATAGAATGGAGGTGGTTGTCAGGCACGCATTCATAGGTGAGAATGATGATGAGTGTCACTGATCATCACATTCATCAGGGTGAAGTGTGAGTGAATATCTTAGAATAGAAACAAGCGTGATTGAATGAAAAACAGTAGTAATTGCATTAATTCATCGAAACACGGCAGAGCTCCTTACCCCCAATCATGGAGTTTAGAGACTCATGCCGTAGAGATACAATGTAAAACGTGAAAGTGTCATGAGGTGTAAAACAAATCTCTAAAAGTAGTTTTTATACTAAGCTAGTGACCTAGGTTTACAGAAATTGAGTAAACTAAGATAGATAGTGCAGAAATCCACTTCTGGGGCCCACTTGGTGTGTGCTTGGGCTGAGCATTGAAGCTTTTATGTGTAGAGACTTTTTTTGGAGTTAAACGCCAGGTTGTAGCCTGTTTCTGGCGTTTAACACTGGTTTGCAACCTGTTTCTGGCGTTTAACGCCGGAATAGGGTAAAGACTTGGCGTTAAACGCCAATTTGCGTCGTCAAAACTTGGGCAAAGTATGGACTATTATATATTGCCGGAAAGTCCTGGATGTCTACTTTTCAATGCAATTGAGAGCGTGCAATTGGGCTTCTGTAGCTCCAAAATATCCATTTCGAGTGTAGGGAGGTCAGAATCCAACAGCATCTACAGTCCTTTGTCAACCTTTGAATCAGATTTTTGCTCAGGTCCCTCAATTTCAGCCAGAAAATACCTGAAATCACAAAAAAATACACAAACTCATAGTAAAGTCCAGAAATGTGATTTTTGCACAAAAACTAATAAAAATATACTAAAAAGTAGCTAGATTCTACTAAAAACTATATGAAAATACCCCCAAAAAGCATATACAATATCCGCTCATCAATGTCCAATATAGAATGTAGATACATACCCGCATATGATTGAGGCCATCATTTGAATTTTTCCTCACTTATCCCAAATAAGCCTACCTTTCACGTTACCCTTGTTAGCCACCTTGAGCCTTTTAATCCCCATTTATTTTGCTCTATAACCACATCACTAGCCTTAAGCAGAAAAACAAATTAAAATATCCCAAGTTGAATCCTTGGTTAGCTTAAGATAGATATTGTGCATCCACTAATTGTGGGGAAAATGTGGGAACGTGGGATGATAAGAAAGACATTCAATTGACAAAATTATTTGGAATTTGGATGCATGTTCATGTGAAATCAGCATAACTAAAATACCATGTGCATTGATATATTGTATTTGTGTTTCAGATAAAATATATATAAATTTATTTTAGTTAAATGAAAAAGGGGACAAAATTATCCCAAGAATAAGTTTAGTGAAGAAAATCAATGCACATAGGATAAAATTAAAAATAATTTGATGCATGAGTATGTGATAAGAAAGTGGAAAAATTATGGGAAGCTAAGCATAATTTTAATTGTATAGAGTATGTGTACGTTAGGTGAGATTTTAGACTAATCAAAGATTCAATTTATAGCTCACTTAGCCTTATATATGCCCTCACCTTTACCTTAGCCCATTACAACCTTGAAAAAGACCTCATGATGTTTGTATGTATACATTCAATATTTGTTGATTGGTTAGATGAAGAATAAAGTTTTAGAAAGCATGACTAGAAAAGAATAGAGTGATTAACCCCAAACACTGAGCGATTAGAGAGTAAACACAAATCCACTGAGGGTTCAATAGCTCAATTCCATATATCCATATTTTATTATTGCTTATCTTGCAAGTTTGTCAAATCTTGTGGTTAACTCAATTCAATTGTGAACATATTTTAATATGGCTTGTCCTTTGTTGTGCATAAATGATTCTTTGAAAAATTTGACTCAATTTAACCACATGTAAGCTTTATATATATTAGTGGATAATAATTAGAATTGCATGATTCATTTAGGTAGCTTGCATTTAGAATAGATTGCATTGCATAAGATTCTACCATTCTACATTCACTCTTATTCTATTCCTCTTGAGCTAAGCATGAGGACATGCTAATGTTTAAGTGTGGGGAGGTTGATAAACCACTATTTTATGATTTATCTTGTGCTCAATTGAGTGTTTTTTATCAATTCTTCACCCACTTATTCATATAATTTGCATGGTTTTGCAATTCCTTCCTTATTATGTGATAAATGTGAAACATGTTTCCTATGCCTTAAAAATATTTATTTTAATTATCCTTTATTACCATTCGATGTCGTGATCCGTGTGTTGAGTATTTTCAGACTTTATAGGACAGGAATGGCTTAGAGTACAGAAAGGAAACACGTAAAAATGGAAGGGACGCACAAAATGGAGTTTTGAAGAAAATGGCAGCGACGCGTACGCATGGACGACGCGGACACGTGCCTAGCGCAAAATGGCCTCGACGCGCACGCGTGAACGAAGCAGACGCGTGACTAGCGCGAAACATAACTGACGCGTACGCATGACTGACGCGTACGCGTGAAAAGGAAAATCTTCAATTGATGCACACGCATGACTGACGCGCACGCCTGATGAGTAAAACTCCCAACTGATGCGCACGCGTGACCCACGCGCACGCGTGACAGACACCACGTGCAGGAATCTGCAAAAAACGCCCTCAGCGATTTTTGGGCCCCTTTTTGGCCCAGATCCAAGCCCAGAAACACAGAATAGAGGCTGGAGAATAAAGGAATCAAATCATTCATTCATCATTCATTCAACATTCATAATTCATAATTTATAATTTAAGGTTTTTAGATGTAGCTTTTAGAGAGAGAGGCTCTCTCCTCTCTCTTAGGATTTAGGATTAGGATTAGGATTTAGGATTTCTATTATGAATAGGCTACTTCTCTTCATTCCAGGTTCAATGTTCCTTTAATTTATTTTCTACTTTTACTTATTCTATTACTTTAATTGTTATTTATCTTTTCAATTTGGTTTACGAACTTTTCCATGTTAGAATTGATTTCTTTATTTAATATAATTCGAGGTATTTTAGATTTATGATTGCTTTCTTTAATTTATGATATAAATAATTTGGATTTTCTCCTCTTGGCTTTGGTTGAGTAATTGGTGACACTTGAGTTATCAAACTCAGCTGTTGATTAATATTTGAAGCTTGCTGGTTGATTTGGATCCCTCTAAAGCTAGTCTTTCCTTAAGAGTTGACTAGGACTTGAGGAATCAAGTTGATTGGTCCACTTGACTTTCCTTTATTTAGTAAGGGTTAACTAAGTGGGAGCAATAAACAATTATCATCACACCTGATAAGGATAACTAGGATGGGATTTCCAGTTCTCATACCTTGCCAAGAGTTTTTCTAGTAATTAATTTACTTTATTGCTAATTTATTCTCTTTGTTCCCTATTTCAAAAACCCAAAAATATACAATTTCATAACTAATAATAAATCATACTTCCCTGCAATTCCTTGAGAGACGACCCGAGGTTTAAATACTTTGGTTATAAATTTTATTGGGTTTTGTTACTTGTGACAACCAAAACTTTTGTATGAAAGGATTCTTTGCTGGTTTAGAAACTATACTTACAACGTGAATTTATTTGCAAAAATTCTTTACTAGCAGGAAATCAGTTCGTCACTCCACCTTATGTGCCCTCTTCCTATCCGCCCCGCATGTCCCGTCGATTGCAATAGAAAAATTTTCTCACAACATTGCCTTCATCATCTTTAATGGAATCCACTTTTCAAACAACAAATTCAGTCACCTTTTCATACTCAACATATCTTGCATAAGCCTCTTCAACCCCATGAAATTCAGCATCAACCAATGCAGCCGCAGTTGAAAGCATGGAAGTGTCCACATCATCACTTATTTGACTGCCTGAACCACCTGGTGACTCCGATGAAGGCACTCTGCCACCCTCGTCCCCTTCACCAAATACATCAACTCTCTGTACCGGCTCACTCTCCTTGACCACTCGTGACAGTGACTCTAATCCCTTAGAGACCTCTTCCTCGTCGGACTCACTACTCCATCCATTAGTCCATTAACCCAAAAAGTCTGAGTTTTCTTCGCTATCACTATCCATTCCAAGGCGTTATTAAGTACCTGCATTATAAAATTCAAAATTAAATACATTGACAACACCAAAAATAACATAAAACTCTAACATTTGATTCACAACGTCGATGCCAATTCAAAAAAAGTATAATTTTCTATTATCCGAAGAATTCCAATTCTCTTCAAACTAAATCAGACAAAAAACAAAGTACTAATTGGCTTTCCTAAGGCTTTGAAGATAATTTAAAGCCTTTAATACGTGCAGGGCTAATTATACAAAAAGCAACTTTATATAATAAGAGAATAAATTCATCAAAGAAAGATACAAGTTCATTTTATTTGCCTCATCAATTCTTGTGATGATTCTAGTAATCCAACCCTTCCAAGAAAATGGGAGAAAAAAGATACATAAGAGAATTTATTTGAACTCAAATATTGGAGAGGAAAGAGTACTAGTAGAACTGAAGCATAACTCAAAATTAAAAGGTTAATTTTATGCGGAACAAAAATTAGAAATCAAAATAAAATAAAATAAAATAAACTCAGATACATACATTAGATCATAGCTTACGGTGGTATTTCTGGAGAATTAGTAAAATCTCCTTCAACCCTTCCACTACAAGAAACATTGTTAAAATCGACGGCCAAATCGACGACTAAGCCGTCGATAATATTAAAATTCGACGACAAAATAGACGGCGGATGTGGTCGCTATTAAGCTTGTCGATTTTTCAAAATGCTAATAAAATCGACGGCTTGCCTAGCCGTCGATAATAATTTAATAAAATCGACATCTCTTCTGTCTGTAATATGGATTTTATATTCTTACTAAAATCGACAACATTGCCGTCGATATTATTATATAAAATCGACGCCATTTCTGTCGATATTTGATTCAATAAAATTGACACCATTTTCGTCGATAATATGCTTACTAAAATCGACAAAGCAGACGTCGATATTTTATCCAATAAAACCGACACAGTTTTCGTCGATTTTTGTCTATAATATGCTTACTAAAATCAACGGCCATGGCGTCAATATTTGATCCAATAAAATCGACGCAGTTGCCGTCGATTTTATTATTTAAATAGCAGCAAATTTTTTGTCTATATTTTTTTTGTCTATTTTAATTTAAAGTAGATAATAATAATAATAATAATAATAATAATAAACCCAAATAATATAATAGAAAAACACTATAATCACTAATTAGTAATAGAAATTATGCTTATATATAGCAAAATATGTTGGATTTCTTTCTGCCAAATGAAAAAAAGCAAGGTATTAAATATAAAATAATAATGGTTAATAAAAAAATAAATAAAAAATAAAAGAAGAAGAAGGAATCATTATATATAACAATTGGTATTGAATAAAATTGAGCTATATACAACAAGTTTCTTTTTTTTTTAAAAGAAAATGATGTCACACATATTATTATATTATATATTCTACAAGTAATCAACTACATTGCATATATTACATATATTATATTATATATGTAAAATATGCTCAAACAATAATCGACTAAATTGCATATACACATAATGTTTACGAGGACGACGAACCTCCTCCAAATATCTGCAGCATCATCATAAATACCCACTTCAGAAAATCAGCACAGCATTTGTAATTGGCAGGAAAAAATGACGGAAGCGTCCAAGCTTCGGCTTCTGGTCCTAAACAATTCATTATCTAGAGATTAGTATAAAAATCTATCATAATATATATGGTATATATATGTGCTGCACTTAAATGCAGCCCTGACCTCACCTAAAAAGATTGACTGAGAAGCCTTGTCCTCTGCTTGAGTTTTAATCTGCATTTTTTCTGAAAACTTTTCAATCAGATAATAATATAATTCTTCAATGACTTGATTTATATGTTGAATAAATTGCACTACGAAGTTTTACAATATCATGCCCATCTTTCAAGCCAAATATAGCTCTTCCTTGAGAAGGCATATCAGAGACACAAAAACAGTTCTAAAATACATAGAAAATATTTTAGGAAACAGTTCTAAAATATACAAAAACAGTTCTAAAAATACATAGAAAATAGTTCTTTTTTGCTGATTACGAATTCCTGTATGGTGGAAGAGAAGAATAGAGTTATGGCTCCACATATTTCATTTTAAGATTAAGAATAGAGATTAGATAGTAATAATAATGGTGGAAGAGAAGAAAAAGGAGATGGTCAAATGTGAGAAGAGCAAGGTATGGTGGTGATGCCCTACAAATTTGAGGCAAAATGGTAACAGGGGTCTCTACTGCTTGATGAGTGGATGTGGTCATCATTGCTACAATTAAACTACTGTTTTGTTTATCAAGTGGCATGTCAGAAAAGAAACAAGAAAGATCATCACAATGAAATTGGCTTTGGGTTCTCTTCCCTTCACATTGTTTTGGTTTTGGATATATAATCAAATTAAATATCACGTGTAAATCTACAGCAATTGTAGCTAGCTTAGCCAACCCTGTACTTTTTTGTCAGTAGTATTGAATTGTTGATATTAAAACGCACGTAACATTCATACATATAAAGACAATGTTTGTTAATGGCCCTTGTTTTAATATAATATATATTTGATTAGGTTGGCACGCATATATAAAATGAATTACCATATATATTTGTTAAGGGCCCCTCGTTTAAGAATTCCTAGAATAGGACAATTACCTCATCAAAATCCCTATGAAAATAACCTATATATTTTTAGAAAAGGTAGTAGAAAAAGACTATTTAATTAAAAAAAAAGTCCCTTTTCAATTTTCCCTTTTTCTTTTTCACTCGAAGATAGATCAAATAACATTGCTTGGTGTCCAATTAATGCAATAACTAAGAAGGATCAAAGACAGAACACATAAACTACTCTAGAAATTAGACATATGACATTAACAATAAACTTTAATTAAGCTAAGTGTTCCTCTACTATATATATGAGTTTAATTACCTTGAGTGACTTTATTAAAACTTCAGAAAAAGCTATAAAATGGTTACAAAACCAGATTTTTGAATCCCTTTTTATATTTGAAAACAATGCATTCATAAACTATGGAATAGAAAGATTACAAAACTAGCTAGTTACAACAGAATCTGTAATTGTAATTCAATTATATCAGACCAAACAACTTCTAATTACACCAAGTTATTCTATTTTCATCACAATTCTAGTCAAAGGAAAATGAAAGCAACACACAACACTTGTGCAGTTGTGCTTGCTAGCTGCCACTGCAATTCACATGTTATAATATATGTACCAATTTTAATTTTTTTTTTATTATTAATTTTCAGACATGTATGTATATAAATATACTACACCTTTAGCTGGAGTCACTTGAGCAGGACCATCTGTTTTGATTGGCATTTGGCTTGAAATAACCAAGTGTTCTTCGGATTGAATCAAGCGTCCTCCCTTCTTCATGTGCTGCTCTATATAGAAAAGTATGTACTGCATAAAATTTCAGTCAATTTCAACATTTAAACATACTAGAAAGAAGTTTCCCATCGTAACCGGTGCAAAAACAGTGGATTGCTACAATTTTATGAATTCAGTATCCACCGTGCAGTGATTGATCAGTTTTATGTTTCAGAGCATCCTCCAGAATATAGTATGATAAAATTTACTTTGTTCACGTGAAACTTTAAACAACCCCTTATCAATGAAATAACAATCTCCATAAGTCCTTCCACAATCCATATATAACAGACTCCATAAACTAACACCAACCTAATAAATTTGCCTAAATCTAAGTTTGTGCAACTACACTTAATCAATAGTCATCATTTCTAATATGCAGTGCAAAAAATACATGATAATATTCTTATAATTGGCTGTTTGTAAATAACATTAGTGAGGTAAATATGAAAATTTCCCAGTGCAACTAACCTTGCAGGGTAGAGCCTGTTTTCGTAGCCAAGGAGCGAGCAGCCGTAGCTGCTTGATCCAAGGAAGCACCAACCAAGGGGTGAAAACAAATGTGGTCCACAACACCAAGCCTAGGATGAGTTCCACTGTGCAATCCAAAGTCAATTGCATCAAATGCAGCCTTCACCATTGCAAACACAGCACATTGCAAACACAGCATATGTCAATTGTATGTATGTATATAATTTCAATTGTTAGTTTTAGAATTCTGTATCATGCATCTCATGATTAGGGAAGTCATATTTCATCAATCATGATGATGTCTTCATCAGCAGCAGCTCCTTCCAGTTACCGAAACCCTAATTCAATTCCAGCAGTAGTGAAGAGAAAGCGAAGTCAACCAAGAAGACCAGACAAGAAATTAAAGAATACCTAGTAGTGAATTGATGAATTGAAGCATGCAGATCTAGAGGCAGAAGTAATAGCTCTATCGCCAAAGTCGCTGATGGCGACGAACCATTTCATGTCCAGAGGGACCAGAACCTGCAGCTGCACCGGCGAGGGCACAACCTGCCATGGAAGCTTCGGCAGAGGGAGAAGGAGGAGGTGGTTCGGAAGAAGGTGGACGCGGAAGAAGGAGGTGGTGCGGAACAAGGTGGAATGAGGGAATTTGGGGGAATTGCATTTCTGAACTTTGGACGCGGGAGGTGGACGCGGGTAAATGTGATTTTGGTGATTAAAATCGACGACGTATTTGTCGATTTTAATTTATAAAAAAGTAACACTTATAGTATCTATTTTATACATTAAATCTACGCTGTTTATTCCATTTTAGAAAGTGATCTAGACCGTTAAAATTTATTGACGACAACATGGTCGATATTATAAATAATAAAATAGACGATATATTTGTCGATTTTAATTTATAAAAAAGCAACATCTATAGTGTCTATTTTATATATTAAATCTACACCGTTTATTTTATTTTAGAAAGCAATTTAAACCGTTAAAATTTATCGACGGCAACATTGTCGATATTTTAAATAATAAAATAGACGCCATATTTGTCGATTTTAAAATAAAAGTATTTTCAACTTCCGGTGCGTCGATAATATGATGATAATAGAAAAAAAAAGTTAATGCCTCATACAAATATCAACGAACTGGCCATTGATTTTAATATTTTTTTAAATTATTTTTTTGGCAATATCGACAGCAAGCTATCGAAAAATATTGACGGCAGAAATAACCGTCGATTTTTGGCGTCGAAAAAATGCTTTTTCCTGTAGTGTTCCAACAAAAAAAGGAGAGAAAGAAGATAAACAGGGGTTAATTTGAACCCAGGATATTGGACAAGAAAGAGTACTAGTAGAACTAAAGCATAACTCGAAAGTAAAAGATTTATTTTGTGCGAAAAAATTGAAAATTGATATAAACTAAAATAAGAAAAATTCAAATAGATACATTAGATCATAGTTTGCAGTGGTATTTGTGAAGAAGTACTCAAATCTCCTTCAACCCTTTCAACAAAAAAAGGAAAAAGAAGACAAACATAGGGTTTATTTTAACCCAGGATATCTGACAAAAAAGAGTACTAGTAGAACTAAAGCATAACTCGAACATAAAAGGTTTATTTTGTGTGAAAAGAATTGGAAATTGAAATAAAATAAAATAAGAAAAATTCAAATAGATACATTAGATCATAATTTGCAGTGACATTTGTGGAGAAGTACTCAAATCTCCTTCAACCCTTCCAACCGAAATAAGGAGAAAAAGAAAATAAATAGGAGAGTTTATTTCAATTCAGAACATTGGAGAAGAATAAATACGAACCAAAGTATAACTCGAAAGTAAAATGTTTATTTTGCACGAAAACAATTGGAAATCGAAATGAAATAAAATAAAGAAAACTCAAATAGATAAGTAAGATTATAACTTATAGTGGCATTTGTGAAGAAGTACTCAAATATCCTTCGACCCTTCCAACAGAAGTTTCTAACGCAAACACTCTTTATGGATAATGACTCTCTCTAAACAACCAATGTAAACGAATAAGCCATATTACATAGATAGTGTGATACATACATTTTCTCAGTAACAAGAAGCTAACCAACTAAACCAATAATACTTTCTAAAGATAGAAAGAAAGTGAGAAAAAAAATTTGATTCATGAAAACTAAAACATGTACACACATTATTGTTGAACTTTTTGTACAATCACATGCCATGTTTTGGTATTCTATTGAATTTATTCATGTTGGAAACCAACAGAAATAAGACACTTTCATTGAAGTTTCAATAATAATCTAAACATGGCCAATTAATATGCTTCCAAGATCCATACTCATTCAAGATACTAACAATAAAAACAGAGAACTCCACAACGACGGCAGGAAGAGATGAAAAAAGGATGATAACGTACCTGAATGTAGCGACTGCCAATGCCACCGACGACATACCCATTGCACTAAGCCGCTTCCGACACTTTGATGTCCAATTCCACGCACACAACCTTTTCTGATCCGCGCCTACCAGGTACGACGCCAACGACCCACGACGCTTGTTCTCTGTTTTCACCTCTGACTAGCACCATTCAATACCGCCCATGATATACCCCCTCTTCCGACACCTTAATAGAATAATCCATGAAAATTACCTTCTCCGATCAATGCCTAATAGGTGCCGCGACAACGACCCTCAACGAATTTCACCTCCGCAGATTACTGCCGGCCACAAAGGGAGGTCAACAGCCTTAAAAAACGATTACACTATCTGACTCATTACACCATCGTTGATTAAGTCCCCTGTTTGAAGTTGAAAGTTGGAACCTTAACTGTAGCTTTCAAATTTCTTTTATTTTTTTCAATAAATTTTTTTCTCAAAAATAAATTTTAATTTCATGATTTTTTCCTTTATTAATGTTACCAACTATTATTATTTTTACTGTAATTAATAAATTCACTTGGTCATAGTACAGGCAATCACAAGTTTCCACTGCACGTGTCACCAAGAAATACAGTCACTTTAGCCACCTTAACTTCTTGGCCGCTACAGAAGCACTCTTTTATAAAACTAACAGTTTTGCCCTTTTGTAGGCCTAAATGCATTGTCGATTCGATTGTCGGTAATAAAAGACCAATGTACTAGTGGTTAGTCTCATGTTGCAAGTCATTGTCTAGGAGAAGAGAAGCAAGTTTTATTACCTTCCATCTATATCTATAGGCAACAATGGGAACAGTTGGTAAGCATGGTAACTATATCGGCAACCGGCGCACTGCATTCTATCTAGGCTCTTCACTTACGTACACCCCCCCACCTCACATAGAAGAATAGAAGAACCCGTATGGGTGAGAGGGACTGAATCATTCATCAGATATGTCTTTTTATGATATTCATTTTATCTCAACTCTAGTTAGTTATAAAAAGAAGGTCTACCTTATAAGGGAAGGTCGTTTTCCTGTAACCTTATTTGATATTGGACCTTGATGCTTTGCAAGAGGAGCCGATGCCTTTTGGTTTAAGGTTCCTAACGACTACAATAAATATGGAAGCATGGAGTTATGGGTTGAATACAAATTCTATAGTAGAAAGTTTGTGCACCTAACCATAAAAAATTATAGTATTTGGAGAAGCATTGAGTATGTCGACAAGATTATGCTTAACTTGATAGAAATCTTATATGCAAAAATCAATTTTCTATGATAGAAGATAATCTTTCTGTTTGGATAAGAGTACTACAAGGCGTTACATCATGGAGAAAAATTATAGGTTTAGATTATCATACAAAAAGGTATGAATAGTGTCAAGATAGTGAGTAAAAGCATGGTTAATGTATAGATAAAGTAAGGAATTAGTTATTGGCAATAATTGTTGCTTCAGTTAGTTATTTTGCATTGATGTATATCTAAGGAGAGACTCTGAAAATGTGTGTGTAGGATTCTAATTCCAATGCTATATAATCATAGTTTGATATCTCTCATTTTCTCGATTCTTTCCACTCTCATAACCTCATCACAACTACAATTAGCTACACATAGAAACTCTCTAGTTTATTGTTTTCTTTGTTTTTTACAAGGAGAGTTCTGTGGTGGCTTTGTATTTGATGATTAAGGGTGACTAAAGGTGACTTTTGATTGACCATCCAGTAGGCTTTAGACACCTGGATTCTTGGATTAAGTTGGTGAAGGCTTAGTCAAAATGAGTTATCTGTTAAGCACGGTAACTGTTTTTTGTTTACCGCTGGAGCTTTTTGGAGATTTCAAGGTCAATAATTGTGGATATGAAATGGACCGTAGTAGTTGGACACCAAAAATTTATAGGATTTTTGTTTACAACCAAAAAAGATGGATTGTTTGCCCCCATTACTATAGGATTTTTGTATACAACTAAAAAGCTCAAATAATATTATTAGTATTATTATCATCATTTTTATTAATGTTATAATTATAATTATTATTGTTATTATTATTATTATTATTATTATTATTATTATT
>NC_029791.2:34014516-34015015 GCF_000816755.2 Arachis ipaensis
AAAACTTGGTTTTTTTTTTTTTTTTTTTTTGGATTTGGGATAAGGTACACAAAAACAGATCCAACCCCAAGAATTCTACCCTTTCCAACAGACCCATATCCCCGACTTGGTTCCCACCCACCTCAATGCAGACCCTCTTCCTCCGTTAGCAACATATGAGAGCTCAATGAAAGTTGAAGAAGATGATGTCCGTGGACTCCCTACACTCTGCTATGGAAGTTTCTTTCGGTCACGTCTCGTTCCTGCCTGTGTGCTATCATTGTGTAAACCGAATCAATAATCGACCCGATTAGATTACTAGGTCACTGGTTAAACCAATGAATCACTGGTTGAATCAATTGATCAGGTCCTACAAGAATGAAAAATATGGAATAGTTAAAAATTTTAAAATTAAAATTTAAAATACATATTTTTTCACTAACATTTTAAGAATAATCAAGCTATTCTAAAACAATATGGATGATGAATAATAAATATTATATTATTTTTACTGTATGAT
>NC_029791.2:34015221-34015565 GCF_000816755.2 Arachis ipaensis
CTTTAGAGATAAAATTAAAATAAATTAAATAGAAGTAAATTATTTGATAAAAGATATCTATATGTATTATGATTTGCATATATATAAGACAAGCATGATAGTTCGGTGGTTATTCATGCATGTCTCCTTCTTTGAGGAGAGATGTTTAAATATGAAGGACCATTAGGTACAAATTCAATTCTTTTCTACTACTAATATTCTTTTTAATCATATTCTCTCATTGCATCGTATACTATTCTTTTCTGTTACTATTTATTGCACAGATATGAGTTTCAGAAAATAGTAATATTAAATTGAATGTTCTTATCTATGAGAACATTATGATTTATTATATTATAAATTAA
>NC_029791.2:34015586-34020511 GCF_000816755.2 Arachis ipaensis
CTATATTATTCTTTTTTAATGGTCTAAAATAATTTATATATTATGTAATTATTTCTATTATTTATGCAATATTTTTTTTTGTAATTATTTGTTGATAAATGTTGAATTAACGATGCTATTTATTATATTTCAATGTGTTTACTTCAAAAACGTTTGCATAACGGAAAGAAAAAAAACATAAAATCAACATTTTCATGGATCATAGAAAATATGAAATAATCAGTGTTTATTAAAAATATATTTAATTTATTTTATCATACATTTTTTTTAGAATAAAACTCAAATCAGCCCCTGACAATTACCTCGAAAGACAACGAGGCCCCTGACAAAAAAAAATCTCAATCCGGCCCCTAACAAAAAAAAAAAAACTCAACCCGGCCCCTAACAATTACTTCGAAAGGACAACGAGACCCCTGTGCCAAAAAAATATTAATGTTATTTTTTTTGGTACAGGAGCTAATCTGTCCCAAAAAAAATTATCAGGGGCCGGATTGGGTGTTTTTTTTTCTTGGGGGCCTCGTTGTCCTTTCGAGATAATTGTCAGGGGCCGGATGGGGTATTCAAAAGTAGCTAAAATTATAGGATATGTAAAGACTTAAGTATTATTTGATGCCTAGTATTTTGGACTAAAGATGATAAAAAAATAAATTTCTAAAATTTAATCATCTTCTGGTATTATGTTAGTAGATACATAAATCATCTTGTAGGTAGCTAGAAAGATTTACATATATAAACACGGGAGCTTGTAACCTTCACAGGACGGGGCAGGTGCAACAGTTATCTTTATGCTGTAGCTGTTAATGTGCCACGATTGACTCTATTATTGCTATATGTTGAGATGAAATCTTTTGTTGAAGAAAATAAGGAGTTCTCTTCTCTTGTATCTCTTTTTTTGTCTCTCTCATTTGTTTACCTACCATATGTATCTTATATGTAATTATAAATAAGTACTTATAAATTTGACAATTAAATTTTGGTAAAGTTAAACATGATATTGCGTAATTGTAATTAAAATTAATCATAAGTGGGATATTTTAATTTTTAACTATTAAAAATTAAATTTGTAATTTTAGCGCATTTAAAAGGCAAAAATACTGACAAAGATACTTTTATCTTTTTAATTGATGTTCAAAGGGATATTTAAATAGTTAAAATTAACATTTAAATGGAATAATTTAATCTATTTACAAACCAATATAATTTTTTAATGTTGATAATTATTGATGCACTTTGACATAGATAACCATTAGTTGACAGTTGTCGTGCAGGTATTTAGAAAGAAGGACAATTAAAATGTGACGTTTTTGAAAAAAATTTAGAAAAATGAATTTGTTAGACCTCGAACACAAGATATGTGTTTAAATGTAAACATAGTGATTATGTTTTGCTTTATGACCAAAAAGTATTTTCAGAAATTGAAACAAAATTTAAAATCAAATGTTAACCTCCAAAAAAAAAAACCAAATTTTCAGTAAATAAGTCACAGATTATGATAAAAGTAGTTTTCAATTTAAATACCAGAAAAAAGTTAAAACGGGAAGAGTACACTGATAGAGAGTGATGTTAGATGTCCTAGGTAAAGAAAGGCCAGCTTCTAAGTTGGCATCAAAGGAAAATAAAAAGCATTGTTCCAACTGTCGTACGGTTCTCCTATTAGCGAACGTGACTTGATAGGTTGTGAGAATGATGTGGTTGTAGCCAATGAAGACATAGAGACCGTCTAATTCGAGTCAGACTCAGAGCTTGAGGACACGTAGTCAGGGTGATTCAGGCGTCAATAATTCTAAATAATGAGGCCGTGTTGCGATAACGTCCACGGAGTCGTTCAAGGGCGTTGCGGGTCTCGTAGTGGACAACTTTCTCCTCCTCTAACAAGTCCTGGTTGAAGTCATCAATGAGCATCGCGTGCAACTCCAGCAGCTTTCTCAGCAAGGCCGCTGCAGCATCTTCCCGAGTAAGATGTTCATCGTGCGAATATCTCCTAGCGGCACTGCAAGAAGAATACTTCAAGGCATTGGGAACAACAACCAAAAATCTGTGAACAGTTGATAAACTCATATTTTATGATATATTTTGTGCTTAATTTGAGTGATTTATTCAATCATTCACCCACTTATTCATATTAATTGCATGATTTTACTTCTCCCTCCTTATTATGTGATGTATGTGAAAAACATGTTTCCTATGCTTTAAAATTAATTATTTTAATTACCTTTATTTCCATTCGATGCTGTGATTAGTGTGTTGAGTAGTTTCAGATCTTCTAAGGCAAGAATGACTCAAAGGATGGAAAGGAAACATACAAAAATGGAAGGAAAGCACAAAACGGAGTCCTTGAAGAAACTGGCATCCACGCAATCTCATAGACGACGCGATCGCATGCCAAGCGCGAATCAACAGTGACGCGGCCACATGATTGACTCGACCGCAAGCCTTAAGCATAACACATATGACGCGGCCGCATGACTGACGCGACCGCGTGACAAGAAAAGCTCCGAATGACGCGACCGCGTGACCCACGCGGACGCGTGACAGAGGTCATGCACCAGAAGTTGCAGAAAACGCTCATAGCGAATTCTGAAGCCCTTTTTGGCCCAAATCCAAGTCCAGAAGGCATAGACCAGAGGTTATGAAGTGAGGGAATGCATCCATTCAAAGGGAGCTCGCAAATTTTTACTTTCCATGATTTAGATTTAGTTTTGAGAGAGGTTATCTCCTCTCTCTTTAGGATTAGGATTTAGATTTAGGATTTTTATTCACTTTCAGGATTATCTCTTTTGATCAGGTTCAATATTCCTTTTATTTAATTTTGCAAGCTACTTTATGAATCCTTTCATGTTACAGATTACTCTTTTATTAATGTTATTTGAGGTATTTCAGTTTAATATTGATTTCTCTTATTTATGCTATTGTTGCTTTTACTCTGAAGATATTTTTATTCCAAGTAGATTTATTTTTCTCCTTTTGGTCTTGGTTAAAAAATCAGTAACTCAGGAGTTATCAAACTCAAACGTGATTGATAACTGTTATCTTTGTTAATTCAATTGAACTTCCATAATCCCAATCTTTTCTTAGGAAATAAATAGGATTCGAAGATCAAACCAATTAATCCCTTGACCTTCCTTTATCTTAGTAAAGGTTAACAAAGTGGAATTAAGATTCAACCATCATCATCATTGATAAGGATAGCTAGGATAGGACCTCCAATTTCTCATACCTTGTCAAAAGTTTGCTTTACAGTATTTATTTATTTTTAATTGTCATTTAATTTACTTGTCATTAAATTACTTGTTCCTCATTCATAAAACCCCCAATTCTACAATCTCCATAACCAATAATAAGAACATACTTCCCTGCAGTTCCTTGAGAAGACGACCCGAGGATTAATACTCGGTTATCAATTTTTAAGGGGTTTGTTACTTGTGACAACCAAAACGTTTGTAAGAAAGGTTGATTGCTTGGTTTAGTAACTATACTTGCAACGAGAGTTTACTATAACCTCTAAACCATCAATCTTCAGTGCTTCAAAATGGCGCCGTTGCCACTTTGACCAGGATACAGATGCATTTGAAGAATCTTGCGAAGAAGTGGAGGAATTCACAGAAGAGCACAAGGGAGTAGAACTTACAGAACCACCAGAAACACCTACCCCAAGGCCATTACCGCCTAATACAAGCTTCAAGTGGGTACAATCCTTAACCTTTACCTTTACTTATTCACTTGAATATGGTTTACTTGAAACAGATAGCCAGCTTAGAGCCCTCTACGGCTTTAAGAGTAAGAGGGAAATAGCTCGTACTCAGAGCTGGTGTACAAGGTTCAATAAGGTTCCACGCTTCAAATCAAAGTGCACGGATTGGTATCATGCTCAATTGAATGATCTCGGAAAACGTTTGGTCACTATGGTGAGAATCTACTTTCTAAACCGCCCGGATGGAAAAATATAGATCAAAACGAAGGCGGATTTAGAACCAAAGTTTGGGATCCTGGAAAATATTCTGATATTCATCACCCTGGGAGCATGAAAATCTGTTTGAAGCTGCTCAGAAGCTTCACATGCCTAGTTTGGGACCCCGGAGGCTGTTGGCATTCCAAATACTGGTGGAGATTTCTGGATGAATTTAAACACAAGCCACCATAACAGGAAGCGCATCTAATGTCCAACTTAAGGACTTTAACTAAAAGTGCTAGGTGGGAGACAACCCACCATGGTATGATCGTTCCTTTTGCAATTTTAATTTTATTTAGTTTTGTTTATTTTTGAATATTATTTTTATTTTATTAAACCTGGAATCATGCATAGCATTCACATTAAGCATTGCATTCTGCATTCTACAAAAAAAAAGGGTGCGCGACGCGACCGCATCATCCATGCGATCGCGTCAATGGCGAAATATACTTCCCACGCGACCGCGTCCTCCACGCGGCCGTGTGACCTGGAAATCGGCGTAAGGATCCAACGTCCAGAAAGTTGGGCTGGAATCGTGCGGCCAGTGTGCGTCTAGCACAAAATGACCCACGCGATCGCGTGCCTGACACGATCGCGTCACTTGTACACAATCAATCCCACGCGACCGCGTGAGCGACGCGATCACGTCGCATGGATTGCACAAATCCCAAAAGGAGACAGAGAGTTGGGCTGGAACGACGCTGGATTCGTGCGTTTGGCACAAATTCCAGCAACGCGATCGCATGCCCCAGGCGATCGCGTCCTACCCCCTTTTTCCCTTCCATGCGATTGCGCGACCCACGCGATCGCGCCACCCCCCATTTAGCACCAGCCACGCGACCGCGTGCCCCACGCGGCCACGTGGATTCAAATTTATAACCCTCCCAGGTCACGCGAAACCCTATTATCGCGCCCCCTGAACCCCCTATCCTCCCTTCTCTCTTCTCCAATCTAACCACCACCACCCAGTCACCAC
>NC_029791.2:34020575-34030180 GCF_000816755.2 Arachis ipaensis
CCCATTACCCCTTTTTTCCCCCTGCCCCGAACAGCCGTGCCGCCGTCCCCACCACCGCCAGCCACCGCGCCATACGCCGTCACCACCACCGCCAGCCACCTTTCTGCCCAATCTCATTCTACGGCCTTCCAGGTTCTGCAGAACGTCACCCTTTTATCTATCCGTAATTAGTTCATATTTTTCTGTTTATGTTCATGTCTAGGCTAGTTAGATATGCATGTTGTAGTGGATTTTAGGTTGTTAGGTAACCTAGGCTGTGGTTAGTGGATTTAGGTCTGTTTATTTGCGCTGTTCATGTTTATTGTTTTCGCAATCCTGCTGCTGCTGTAATGTTAGTTCATATGCTGTACTCTCCTGTATATTGCTGCTCTTTACATTGATTTTTCATGATTATATTCCTTATATGCAAATGCAAGCTTTAATTTTAATTCATATGAACTATTTGATTGCTATTTATTTTCCAGGACAATCTAATTTTAGCCGGAATGCTGTCCAAATTTCTGTAAAATGTTTTCATTCATGTTTTGGTTTTGATATTTTGAACTCTGTTTTCCTCTGCTTTATCCAAACCATTTCATGAATGCTAGGGCATGCTTTCTATCCTTTTTGATTTCCTGGTTCATAAACTGCATTTGTGATGTTTTGATTCCAATTTTTGCTTTCTCTATATCTATTTGAATCAGCATCAACCTGTTTTCCTTATGTGGTTATGAGTTACTTATAGCTTCTAACTATCAATACTTGTTACTTGGAATATTTTTATTATGCCACTTACTTTAACCCACTTTCTACTAACTCACTAATGTTAACTTCCTAAACTCTTTTTCACTTCTAACCAAACTAACCTTTAAAAATCTTTCTTCTGGTTTTTCACTTTCTTTTAACCTTCTAACCATGGCATAATGATAATTTTTCTATTTCACATGAATTCAATTACATTTTGGATTGTGCATTCTTCCTTTCAAACTTCTAACTCCTATACAATCCTTAATGCACATTTACTTAACTCATTTACCTCATTCTAATTCTCTTTTGCCATTTTGTATTTCTTTTGACTATTTGCCTATTTGTTTTACTATTTTTATTATATCCTGGTTTTCTATTTTTCAGGATGTCTGATTCCCAGAGAAAGGGAAAAGGAAATGCTACCACTGGCAAACGTAAAAGAGGAGATTCATCTATGTCCATCATAGATCTAATGCATGATATCTCCTGGCGGGAGAAACACTTTACCCCGTAGGAGAAGGCTGACCAACTGCTTCCTGCCACTGATCCAATAAAATTTGCAAACCGATACTGTGAGCTGAAGTATCCGGTGTTTGCAACATTCAGGAACCTATACCTGGAAAGAACTCTGAAGATCCCAGAAGAACTCCAGCAGTACACCTCTGACCAAATCAAACAAAGAGGCTGGTTCTTCCTGGAGAGACCTCTGACTGAGGTCAATGCATCTTGGGTCAGAGAATTCTACTGCAATTACTTCAAAACCTCCCTAGATACAGTGAACCTCAGAGGAAAGCAGATTCTGGTTACTGATGAGGCAATTGAAGATATTCTGAAGCTTCTTCCTAAATTTGATCAGCCAGACGGTTATCAGAAAGCTGAGGAGGATATGCGCTATATGCGATTTGACTGGGATGCAGTCAAGGTGAGGATCGCCCTTGACCCGACAGTTCCTTGGAACATGGGTCAGAACACTACCTTGCCCAAGGGAATCAAGCGGGCATACTTGAATGATGAGGCTCGGCTTTGGCATCAGATACTTAGCAACTTCATTATGCCGAGTACTCACGAGACTGAGATACCAGCCGCTATGATCACCCTCCTATGGTGTGTGATGGAGGGTAAGGACCTGTACTTGCCACGCTTTATCCGGCACTATATGGCCAGGGTCCACGTCAGAGGCACTCTCCCCTTTCCCTATTTGGTTACCCAGCTGGGCCGTCGAGCTGATATGCCTTGGGAAGATGCTGATGAGAGGCCACCTGCTGCAGAATGCAAGAAGATTATCCTGCACAGCAGAAACTTTCTGGCCTTGGGTTACAGACCTCCAGCCCTCCCTAGTGACACTGCCACACCATCTGCCGGCCCCTCTCCCTCTACAGCTACACCTTCCACCACCACTGCACCTCCACCTACCCCAGAGCCTGATGACAAGTCATCTTAGCCTAGTTTCACTAGCCTTTTTCTTTTGTTTTCGATTGATTTTATGCACTTTCTTAAGCCATAAGCAAGCCAATTGGGTAGATTTCTATTTTTTCTTTGATTCAATCAACCATGTATGAATTCATGCACTTTCATGAGATTTTGTGCTATAATTGTCATATATTATGAAAGAAATACAATCTCATGATTGGGGCATAGCTTTGATTGTTTTGATTGATTGATGATAGGTGAAAAGAGTTTTGAAGAAGGTTGAAGGAAGAAGGAATGGCTAGGAGCAAGAGAGAACAAAAAGTTTGAGCCAAAGTTTGCCTCAAACTTTAGCTCAAACTTTTAGAAGAGTTGAAAACATGCCAGAGGAAAAAAGCTTGAGCCAAAGTTTGCCTCAAACTTTAGCTCAAACTTTTGGAAAAATTGAAAACACTCCAGAAGAAAAAAAAGCTTGAGCAAAAGTTTGCCTCAAACTTTAGCTCAAACTTTTGTGAGAAAAGCTTGAGCCAACATTTTCCTCAAACTTTTTGGCAAACGTTGGCATCACAAAACCAACACCCTGGAGGAGAAAAGCTTGCGCCAACGTTTGCCTAAAACTTTTTGGCAAACGTTGGCGCCACACTTGCACACCCTGGAGGAAAAAAGTTTGCGCCAACGTTTGCCTCAAGCTTGAGATCTCGTTTAATTTTCTGCATAATTGAATTTCCATTTCTGTTAACTGCTTCGGCTTCTACTCTTCTGCAATTTACATTTCTTTATTTCCTTTGCAATTGTTCTTGCTGGATCTAGGAAGGCGGTGAGATCTAGACTTGGCTATCTAGTCTCTTGAGTCCTGAGATCTATAGCTTTCAATTTCAATTTCCTTGTTTCGTTGCCACACCAAGCTTATTCTCATTTTCATTTAAGATCCGGTTTAATTGAATCCATCTTTTACATTCCTGTTTGTTGAATTTTTCTTTTCTTTGTTTAATTTCTGCAAATCCAATTCCCAATTCCCTTTACAATTCAAGCCATTTACATTTCTTGCACTTTAAGATTCTGCAATTTACATTTCTTGCGTTCTAAGTTTCTGCCATTTAATTTCTTGTTCTTTAAGATTCAGCACTTTATTTTCTGTTCTCTTTAATTTCATGCAATTTACCCATTCTCTTTACTTTCCATGCAATTTAAATTCTGTCGAATAAAAACCACTCAAATCAACTCTTGATTCGCTTGACTAAATCAACCACTAAACTAAAATTGCTCAATCCTTCAATCCCTGTGGGATCGACCTCACTCCCGTGAGTTTTATTACTTGATGCGACCCGGTGCACTTGCCAGTTAGATTTGTGTGTTTGGAATTCATTTTCCGAAAATACACATCAAGTTTTTGGCGCCGTTGCCGGGGATTAAAATAGATTGACAATGATTAAGTGAAGTGGAGATCTAGATCAAGCACTTTTTCTTTTCTGTTTCTTTAACTTTTGACTAACACGCTAACTGTTTGAATTTTTGCCTAAGCTAATTAATATTTCACTTCATCCTAGCTCAAAACAAGATAATGCAGGAGCAGATTCAACAATAATTTGAGCAGATGGCTAAAAAGATTGATAGCTTGCAAGTTACAGCAGTGAATACAAGCCAACCATCAACCACATGGGGGCAAAATAAAGAAAACTAAGAAGATCAGCAGCAGGAACAACTTCAATATGTGCACAACCAAGGTTCAGGCCAAAATGAGGTTTATGGTGACACCTACAATCCATCCTGGAAGAACCATCCAAATCTCAGATGGGGAGATAACCACACTCAAAACCAACAACCATGGCAAAGGAATTCAAACCAAAACAACTCAAGAAGCAATCAGAACAACAACCAGCAAAACATAACCCACAATCCATATAGAAAACCCCAAAATGACCACCCAAATTCCAGCTATTATCCACCCAATAATTCAGTCACTAACCAAAACAACCATCATCCACCTTTCACACCCACATTCCACCCACAAAACAACCCCACAAATGGTTCAAACAACTTCCAGCAACAACCATCTCACTTTACACAACCACAACTAAATCCAGACTCCCAAAGAATCTCTAATCTAGAGATAATGGTGGAGAAACTCATAAAAAAATCAAGAGATGGCAAGACAAGATCAGGAAGCAGTACGGAAGGATCAAGCCATAACAAGTAAAAATCTTGAGAGGCATATGGAACAAATGGCTAAACAAATTGCAGAGATGGATGAGAAGCAATAAAATGTATCCCCTAGTGCCACTCAAGACCACTCAAGGGACAAAGGAAAAGCTACAAAGTGGGAGGAGTGCAAAGCAATTATAGTGGAAAGTGAGAAGAAAGCCATCAATCAGGAAGAACACAACAGAGAAGTTCCACAAAAAGAGCTTGCACCATAGGAGACATAACAATTGAAAAGTCATTCTGTGACCTTGGTGCAAGCATAAACTTGATGCCTTTGTCTCTAATGAGGAAACTTCGAATTTGTGAGCTGAAAATCCCACGAATACTCCTTTAAATGGCTGACAAATCCATCCAGCAAGCAGTTGGAGTTGTAGAGAATGTACTGGTAAAAGTGGGGAAATTCCTTCTCCCAGCTGATTTTGTCATTTTGGATATGGAGGAGGACCCTAACACCCCCATCATCCTACGGAGGCCTTTTCTTGCTACGGGCAGAGCACTGATAGATGTTGAAAAAGGGGAATTATTGCTGAGAGTGCATGATGAGCACCTAGCATTCCATGTTTTTAAAACCCCACATGAGCCCACTCAAGAAGAAGAGTGTACGGAGGATAAGGCCAGAGATCAAAGTTTGAAGGAGGTAGTCAATGAGTCAGCTCCAAGACTTCCAAATCCATGCTTGAAAGAAGTAGAGATGGTGCAACAGACCAAAGAAATCAAGGAGGAACTAGATCCAAAACCTCCAGATGAGAAATTCAACATCTCAGATAAGGAACCACCACGGCAGGGAGTATCTTTTGAGAAAGAAAAGAAGAAGAGGCCAAGAGGGTGGAGAAACAAGAAGATCCCTACTGAAGGCTTTTCACCAGGGGATAAAGTAGTGTTAAACACCCAACCAATGAAGGTGTCCCTACAATCATCTGAATACTACACTGTGAACCGGGTCCTTTCACTTGAACACCTAGAGATCATCAAAAAGGAGACCGGAAGGAAGTTCACAGTAAGAGGAGAAAAGCTGAGGCACTATGCTTTTCAGCCTCCATGATCAAAGAACGAGATGTTAAGCTAGTGATAATAAAGAAGCGCTTGTTGGGAGGCAACCCAACCTGAGGTAGTTTTCTTTTCATAGCTGTTTCAATAAAAATGTTGAGTAGTTTTGTCTGTATTGCAAGGATCTAAGTTTGGTGTTGCACACCAAAACAATTTAAGGGAGAATGAAGGATTCTAAGTTTGGTGTTCCACCAAAATCTCATTTAAAAGCATACTCTCACCTCTTGCGTAATGATAGCTCCAAGCAATCAGACAAATTATTCAACCAGTTAATTGCTTCTTAGTTTGGTTCCATAACCTTTAGCAAGGCCAAAAGAATTTATAAATGTACAACCTGTTGCATTAGAGACAGTGGCAAGGAATTAAGTTTGGTGTTCCCACACCAAATTGAATCCAAAAAGCCACACTCAATTCATGCATACTAACCAGTCACCTAAGGGCTTGAGAAGCAAGCAACTTTTGAGAATTGTGCAGGGAACGAACCACCATTTGAAGACATTATGCATCATGACTCAAAAGGGTCACAACAGAAGGAAGAACAAAAGAATTGCAAACCAATAGGTTGTATTTATACTTAACTTCTGCTGTTGAGAAATGCTTTTATTTATGTCTTGCTAAAGTGTTCATCTAGTTCAAGTAGATTCAATTTTCTTTTGCAATAAGTAAGCTAGTCCAAGTGTGTGCTTGTATGTTTACTTTCACTTAACTAACTGCATGCTTTGTCCCCTGCATCTTTAATTCAATAAAAAGAAATGTTTGAATGTGAAGTAAGATAGTTCTCTGTTAGATAGAAGTACAATAAAAGTAAGTGGTGGTATGTATGTGTGATTGTATGATAACTCACTTTTAGTGAATAAGAGAACTAGGATGTCTCCTTCTAAGTAGAAAGTGGCCTACTGTCTATGAATCTCAATCAAATAAAAGTCCTTGTTTAAAAAGAAAAACAAACAGAGAAAAGAAAAGGCCAAAAATTGGCAATAGAATAAAAGAAAAAAAGAAGTAAAGCTAGACACCAATAGCTTGAACCTTAGAATATATGCATGTGGTGTCTCTGTACTAGGATCTGCTTGGATTATTAAGTTCTTTGGAGTGCATCAACACTCGGTGACTTGGGTTAACTAACCCGGGATCATCAGCTGAAAGTCCACTATCAAGAGCAACCTAAATACAAGGCATTTAGTAACCCAAAGAGGTGCTGAGCATCAATGTTCTAAGAAGGAATGTGAGCCAAGTGTCTATAGTGAATAATGTGTCAAGTATAAAGAAAGAAAAGAACTTGTTACACATGACACTGAACTAAAGCTTATAGAGAAAAACAATAGTCAAGGACAAAGGAATAGTGAGAGGTCATAGCAGTGTGATGCTTGATGCTTGAAGGAGACTTTCTAGGCCTAAAAATCAATAAGAAGTGAGTGTTTACTTATCCACATAAAACCCCATGAACTACCAATAATACTCTGCTAGCATGAACATCCTCTTCCATTTCATTCTTTCTTCTCAATAATTCTTTTCTTGCTTGGGGACAAGCAAGCTTTAAGTTTGGTGTTGTGATGACAAGTCATCTTAGCCTAGTTTCACTAGCCTTTTTCTTTTGTTTTCGATTGATTTTATGCACTTTCTTAAGCCATAAGCAAGCCAATTGGGTAGATTTCCATGTTTCCTTTGATTCAATCAACCATGTATGAATTCATGCACTTTCATGAGATTTTGTGCTATAATTGTCATATATTATGAAAGAAATACAATCTCATGATTTGGGGCATAGCTTTGACTGTTTTGATTGATTGATGATAGGTGAAAAGAGTTTTGAAGAAGGTTGAAGGAAGAAGGAATGGCTAGGAGCAAGAGAGAACAAAAAGCTTGAGCCAAAGTTTGCCTCAAACTTTAGCTCAAACTTTTGGAAAAATTGAAAACACTCCAGAAGAAAAAAAAGCTTGAGCAAAAGTTTGCCTCAAACTTTAGCTCAAACTTTTGGGAGAAAAGCTTGAGCCAACGTTTGCTTCAAACTTTTTGGCAAACGTTGGCATCACAAAACCAACACCCTGGAGGAGAAAAGCTTGCGCCAACGTTTGCCTCAAACTTTTTGGCAAACGTCGGCGCCACACTTGCACACCCTGGAGGAGAAACGTTTGCGCCAACATTTGCCTCAAGCTTTTTGGCAAACGTTGGCGCCACACATATACACAAGGGGGCCAACGTTTGAGCAAAAGTTTGACCTCAAACTTTAGCCCAAACGTTGGTAGCAGCAAGAGAAGCCATCTGGTATAAAAAATTTGAGTAAAAGTTTGCCTCAAACTTTTACTCAAACTTTTTATGATTTCAACCCGGTTCACAATGGATCTTTCTCCAACTACTCTTTACTTTTCTTGCTTCGGATCTTGGGTGGAGAATTGAAGAACTTCTGTTTCAATCTCACCTTGAGATCTCGTTTAATTTTCTATATAATTGAATTTCCATTTCTGTTAACTGCTTCGGCTTCTACTCTTCTGCAATTTACATTTCTTTATTTCCTTTGCAATTGTTCTTGCTGGATCTAGGAAGGCAGTGAGATCTAGACTTGGCTATCTAGTCTCTTGAGTCCTGAGATCTATAGCTTTCATTTTCAATTTCCTTGTTTCGTTGTCACACCAAGCTTATTCTCATTTTCATTTAAGATCCGGTTTAATTGAATCCATCTTTTACATTCCTGTTTGTTGAATTTTTCTTTTCTTTGTTTAATTTCTACAAATCCAATTCCCAATTCCCTTTACAATTCAAGCCATTTACATTTCTTGCACTTTAAGATTCTGCAATTTACATTTCTTGCGTTCTAAGTTTCTGCCATTTAATTTCTTGTTCTTTAAGATTCAGCACTTTATTTTCTGTTCTCTTTAATTTCATGCAATTTACCCATTCCCTTTACTTTCCATGCAATTTAAATTTTGTCGAATGCAAACCACTCAAATCAACTCTTGATTCGCTTGACTAAATCAACCACTAAACTAAAATTGCTCAATCCTTCAATCCCTGTGGGATCGACCTCACTCCCGTGAGTTTTATTACTTGATGCGACCCGGTGCACTTGCCGGTTAGATTTGTGTGTTTGGAATTCATTTTCCGAAAATACACATCAGAGCCCATCTATCATCTAGTGCACTGCCTGTTTCGACGGCTTGACCAGATGGGGCGTCGCAACAAGCGACGCTATGAGCACCTGAAGCTGATGATACGCTCTGGCGACATCCCCTCCGAGCCTGACACACCATCCGAGGCATCTGAGGAGGAGGCGGATGATCCCGAGGTTGAGACCCATCCCCAAGGAGAGACAGAGCAGGCAGGCACAGAGCAGGCTGCACCACAGGCAGAGGTTCCACATCAGATTCAGGCTGGAGATCCTGAGATCCCTATCCAGACAGCACCTCCTCTGCAGCAACCAGTTCCTCAGACCACCACCACAGAGACTCCAGCTACCATTCCTTCCAGTGATGACACTCCTTCACACCCTACTTGATTGAGCATCAGGGACGATGCTTAATTTTAAGTGTGGGGAGGTCGCCATCTCTGGCGTATTATCTTGGTGAACCACTACAGACTCTTTTTCTTTTATTTTGGATATTTTTCTGTATTTTTCTCTCTATTTTTATTTTTATTTTCTGAGTATTTATACATTGCTACTTTTATGTATTTTTACTCTATTCCTACATTTTGCATTTTTAGTTCATATTTTAGTTATTTAACTTAGTTTGCAATTCTAACTTATTAGTGGATTAACTAGTATAGTTTACCCTTTTTAGCATAAGATAGCTTAGTTAAAATTGAAAATATATAAAAAAGAAGTAAACTAGAGACTTTAACAGAATTAAAACAATCCACACACCTTGTATATATAGCATTACATGTTAGTTAGTTAACAACATTTCATCAAGGAGAAACATTAAAACCTTAAAGGCCACCCTAAATAATTTTTTTATGAGAATAATGGGAATTTTTAACTAAACCTGCATAACATATATGAATGATATATGATGTTTGAGTTAGAGAACACATAGCCTGTGAGTCTTGAGCATTAATTGTATGGTTGCATTCAAACCATAATTTCATCCTTGTGTGTTTCGCTTCTTTTTATTATGATGTTCTTTACTTTGTTTTAATTTATATGTCCAGTTGTAGAATATAGATACATACCAAGAAAGTGATTGAGGCCATTATTTGATTTTAACCCACTTGTCCCAAAAATAGCCTAA
>NC_029791.2:34030199-34034033 GCF_000816755.2 Arachis ipaensis
ATAAAAAGAAGAATAGAGTGATTAACCCAATAAACACTGAGTGATTAGAGAGTAAACACAAATTCCAGTGAGGGTTCAATAACTCATCAACATATATCTATGCTTAATTTACTAATTGTTTTGCAAGTTTGTAAAATATTTTTCTTTCCCATCTCATTTGCAAAAGTGCTTTATTATTTAAGGGTTGGCTATGCATATATATGATTCCTTGAGAATGTGAATTAATTTAACTACATGTAAGTTTTATATATGAGTGAATAAATTAGAATTGCATGACTCATTTAGGTAGTTGCATTTAGAATAGGTTGCATTGCATAACATTCCACCACTTTAACCTTACCTTACTCTTTACCTTGGATTTAGCATGAGGACATGCTATTGTTTAAGTGTGGGGAGGTTGATAAACCCATATTTTATGATATATTTTGTGCTTAATTTGAGTGATTTATTCAATCCTTCACCCATTTATTTATATTAATTGCATGATTTTACTTCTCCCTCCTTATTATGTAATGTATGTGAAAAACATGTTTCCTATACTTTAAAATTAATTATTTTAATTACCTTTATTTCCATTCGATGCCGTGATTAGTGTGTTGAGTAGTTTTAGATCTTCTAAGGCAGGAATAACTCAAAGGATGGAAAGGAAATATACAAAAATGGAAGGAAAGCACAAAACGGAGTCCTTGAAGAAACTGGCATCTACGCGATCGCATGACTGACGCGACCGCACGCCTTAAGCATAACACATATGACGCGGCCGCATGACTGACGCGACCGTGTGACAAGAAAAGCTCCGAATGACGCGACCGCGTGACCCACGCGGACGCGTGACAGAGGCCACGCACCAGAAATTGCAGAAAATGCTCATAGCGAATTCTGAAGCCCTTTTTGGCCCAAATCCAAGTCCAGAAGGCATAGACCAGAGGTTATGAAGTGAGGGAATGCATCCATTCAAAGGGAGCTCGCCAATTTTTACTTTCCATGATTTAGATTTAGTTTTGAGAGAGGTTCTCTCCTCTCTCTTTAGGATTAGGATTTAGATTTAGGATTTTTATTCACTTTCAGGATTATCTCTTTTGATCAGGTTCAATATTCCTTTTATTTACTTTTGCAAGCTACTTTATGAATCCTTTCATGTTACAGATTACTCTTTTATTAATGTTATTTCAGGTATTTCAGTTTAATATTGATTTCTCTTATTTATGCTATTGTTGCTTTTACTCTAAAGATATTTTTATTCCAAGTAGATTTATTTTTCTCCTTTTGGTCTTGGTTAAGAAATCAGTAACTCAGGAGTTATCAAACTCAAACGTGATTGATAACTGTTATCTTTGTTAATTAAATTGAACTTCCATAATCCCAATCTTTTCTTAGGAAATAAATAGGATTCGAAGATCAAACCAATTAATCCCTTGACCTTCCTTTATCTTAGTAAAGGTTAACAAAGTGGAATTAAGATTCAACCATCATCATCATTGATAAGGATAGCTAAGATAGGACCTCCAATTTCTCATACCTTGCCAAAAGTTTGCTTTACAGTATTTATTTATTTTTAATTGCCATTTAATTTACTTGTCATTAAATTACTCGTTCCTCATTCATAAAACCCCCAATTCTACAATCTCCATAACCAATAATAAGAACATACTTTCCTGCAGTTCCTTGAGAAGACGACCCGAGGATTAATACTCGGTTATCAATTTTTAAGGGGTTTGTTACTTGTGACAACCAAAACGTTTGTAAGAAAGGTTGATTGCTTGGTTTAGTAACTATACTTGCAACGAGAGTTTACTATAACCTCTAAACCATCAATCTTCAGTTTTTCAACAGTTCCCCTGGTGGCGGATTCGAATGTCTGCATGTGGTAGACAGGCGGAGGTTCTTGCAGACTAGTACACAGTTGACGGAGTAAGGTCTGGCGGCTCTTGTAAAGAGCCACATGGATCCAATCACGATCTGGAACGAATTCGATCCCTGCAAAGAAAGATGGGGTCAGACACGTACTACAGGTGCGAAATGGGGCTATTGTTGTAGGTGGATGATGATAGAGACGTACTGTTTTTTGTGCCGGTTCGCTAGGGTCAACTGGCGAAGGACGTCATTCTGGTTGAAGGACCAAGGATTAGAGTGGACAATTGAGCTAGCATGTCGCCACGTCGAACGCGCTGCACAAATAAGTGACCGGATGTTCTCCATGGAAGCTTTCTTTGGCGGTGGCGGCAGGGTTGATTGGGTGCGACATGGGCAGCGGCTAGAGAATACAATGTGAGATCGAAGATATCTTTGGTGTGCTCTATACGATGTGAATAATGTGGACAATAAATTAAAAAAAAATTGAAAATAAAATTTTCATTCTTAATTATTTATTTAATTTTAGAATTTAAAATTTAAAAAATTAGATTTATCAATTATGCACATTTATATTAAATTATTAAGTATGGTTACATCCAATTTCATTACTAACGGCTTAACAGACATTATTGTGTTTGTTTATCCGTTATTTCAGTGTTTTTAAAAGATTTATTTTTATAGTATTATTTTAAGAGTAAAACCCCTCCCCGGTCCCTAACCATTTACGAAATTGACCTGGCGCTCCCTCACCATTGGAAATTAACAACGCGGTCCTTAACCATTCTCTTTGTGTGACCAAAAGGACCCTCTTACGGGTACTTCCGATTAAGAGGGTCCTTTCGGTCATACAGAGAGAATAGATAATGACCGTGTTGTTATTTTCTAATAATGAGGGGACCGGGGAGGGATTTTACTTAAAATTGGAAAATAAATTAAAAAAAAACATTATTTTAAGTTTTGCATCTAATGCATTCTGCCATATTTTATATGTGAACGGAGAACAAATAACGTCAAACTTAATAGATAGCACGAAATCATTAACAACGATACTTAACACAAAAGTGATAATTATTTGGGTTGATTAAGCATTATTATGTCTTGGATTTAGGGTTTGAAGAACGACATGTATGTTCTATATTATTGAACCTAAACAAAAAAGTTAGTTCAAGATTATTATTTCATACACCTTTTTTCTAGAAAAATTAAACTGCTTTTTTTATTAGTGAAATTAAATTCATCAACCATAATTTTAATAGTAGGGTTACACGTAGAGACTAAATATTCTTTTTAGATTTTTAGAAGTGATATTTGTTTCATCCAAATGTTCGTGATATGACGAATTAATTTTAATTTAATTTTACGTATTTTAATTTTGTTTATTTAATTACTAATTTGAATTTTATGTGAGAGGATTTAGAGTTTTCTTTATTTAACCTAAAGTTGAGTGAGTTTCTTCGATTTAATTTCCAAACCAGTGAACAAATTATATTGAGGTATTTCTTTCTTATTGCATCAAGTAATTAAATACAAAGAGAATCAGTTGATCTTTTATTCAATTTCTTGATGCAACAAGAAAGAAATACCTCAATCTAATTTGTTCGTTTGGAAATTAAATCGAAGAAACTCACTCAACTTTAGGTTAAATAAAGAAAACTCTAAATTCTCTGACATAAAATTTAAATTAGTAACTAAATAAACAAAATTAAAATATGTAAAATTAAATTAAAATTAATTCGTCGTATCACGAACATTTGAATGAAACATAAGTACATTTGAATGAAACATATATTACTTCTAAAAATCTAAAAAGAATATTTAGTCTCTACGTGTAATCCTACTATTAAAATATTTAGTCCCTAACCATCTAGAAAAGGACCTGGCGCCCCTTGACCATTAGAAAATAACAACAAGATCCTTATCCATTCTCTCGTGTGACCGAAAGGACCCTCTTGTCGGTTTTCAGGTAAAAAATAACCGGAA
>NC_029791.2:34034097-34054596 GCF_000816755.2 Arachis ipaensis
AACATGAATAAAATAATTATTTATAAACATTGTGTAATTTTTTTTATTTGTTTAACAATATTAGATTTGGAACAAAGATTAAACATTATATTCAAAGCAGTCTTTAATCGTTATGTATAGTTCTGAATTTTATATTCAATTTTTTAAATTATCTTTAAATTTATTCCCTTTTTAAATAATTTCATTAAATCATTTTTTAAGTCATAATATTTTTAACATCCTCTACAATAAATAGTTTTTTAAGTTATCTAATACATAAAATATCACATCCTTTTATGTTATGTTAAAAGTCTCATATCTTTTTTATATTAGAACATTACGGTTTATTATATTGTTAAATATTATCCTTATACCACAAATTTAAAGGTAACCTTTTAATTCTTCTTTTGTTGCTTATTTTATTTTATTTTAGTCATTTAAATTAGCATGTATATTATCCATTTGTTTTCTATTACTTATGTAATGTGTTTAATTTTTTCTATTTCCAATCAATATTTACTAATAAAATCATATTTAAATCCAAAACTGTGTAAATCAAAACAAAATTTTTTTCGTATTTTGCTTCGATTATTCCTCTTGAATAGGATGAAGTTGAGCAAAAATATAGTGGTTGTAATTTGAAAAAACATAAAAAGACAAAATTAAAAATTAATTTAAATACTAAATTGATGGTTTTTGAAGAGAATCACCGAATAAATAAATAAATAACACAATTATGATTGTAAACTAAGATTTAAAACAAAACTCAAGAATGGTTAATATATTTATTGTTAAATAGTTGAATCAAGAATCATGTAAAATAACATGTGACCTAATGAAATGAAAAATATTACGAATAATTGTCTGTTCATTATAATAAAAGTACTATATTATAATTAGTATTAAATGTTAACCATTTAATATTGTATAGGACAATTTTAATTTATCTTTAAGTTTATGATATATGAAAACCAACCGTAAAACTAATGTATTTATCTCAAAAAATTAAGAAATATATTTATTAATGGCATATTCCAATTAAATAATAGTATAAATCATAAATTTATATTATGATTTCATAATGTCATTTTCTAAAAAATACATGTATGTATATCAAGAATTTTTTATTTATGTCTGTTACAAATTGATACTGTATTGCAACTCAGAATACATGTCATAGAGTACGTAGTGAGTATTAAACCGGACAGTTTATTATATGAATAAGTACTGTTTTGGTCCTTAAAATTTAGGGTCAGAATCGAAATCGTCCCTTACGTAATTTTTTGTTTAGAATCGTCCTGAACATTTTATTTCGTATTAAAATCATCCTTTTAATTTGTTATGCACAAAAATACTCTCCACCACCACCAACACCTCAACCACTACTATCAGCACCTTTACCATCATAAAATACACCAAATCAGATTCAAAAACACCAAATCGGATTAAACAACATCAAATTTAATAACAAAATCAACACACAACAAAAATAAAATCAACACATAACAAATCAAATTTCAAAGGACATTTAAAGGTCAGATTTAAAATTCAGCGTGTATCTTGTGAGTCAATTGTGTAACCTTATTTTAATTTAAACTTGAAATTTGTTTACCTACTTTAAATTAGTTTTGGAAACCATTTTGAATCATATTTTTTTAGTAATTGTGATTGTATGGTTAATATTGTTAGTGTTTTCCAACTTGTTCCTTCAAATAAGTTGTGATGATATTAATGTTTCCTGATTATAATAGCCTTTTATACTAAATTTTATTTCTTGTTATACTTTTATTGTTATTATATGCTTATTTTTTTATTTAGTTGATCTAAACCTGTGAGATTAATAAATAATGAGATAAATTATTTTTTGTATCTCTTTATGGAAAAGAAATTAACGAAGAAAGACATTAAAGGAAAAAAATTTCATGAACCTACTTGTTATACATAAAGCAAACGTGTTGGCTAAACTTTTTTAGTTATAGGAAATTTTTTGTGGGTTCTAAATATTTGACAGCGGTAAGAACACTAAACTAATCACAGACTATTGTTCTGTCCCTACCTTTATCTCTTATTTCTTTCCAGAAAACTTTAATTTATGTGATAAAAAATTGCGACAATTACTTCTACAGTTTGGAATGAGATGTATGGGAAGGACTCGACAACACCTTTTATCCAGCATAAGAGAATTGTCCAATCACACATGACATTACATTTTCTCTTTTATGGCCCGAATGAAAGCAATCTTTTACCCGGGTTGAATAATGTCCGCGCTAAACGACTGTGGGCTTTCGGTCATCGATTTTTAAAATGGTTATTTAATTTGTCATATATCCCACAGTAACTCACGCAAGCTTCATACTCAGCTTTTCACAACTTTCTTCGTGCTACCATGGCGAGATACTCCTGTTGAATAAAGAAGCACCGTCGTTCCAAATATTTGATTCACCTATTCTCTACGTCGAATATAAATTTCTTGGGGCAGGGAAGCTATCGTCAGAAAATATATTCCTGGCTACCATTAGTAGCTGACCATTAACAGGTATTCCTGAGTCTCTAACCACCCTATTTATCATTAATACGGTTGCACACAGGCGTTAGCCATGTGTCGTTTGCATGAGCCTGAAAAACTTATTCCATTACATAACTAAGCATGCATCTACTGATGCTATTAGACTTTTTGCATCCTTTATACTTCATCAAGGCTAGTATTGGTAAGGAACCATTAGGGGTATATGTCATAGGTCATTGTATCCCTTTGAGTCGAGTGGGGTTCATGTCTTGAGAGTATTGTATCATGTAGCACATATAAGAAAAATTTTTTCATACAAACAACAAAAGCCAAATTTTCATCCTATGAATCCTCCACAGGTTCTAACTAATTTAATCTTGCGTTTTCCCATATGGATGATGAAACCATTATAACACCGAAGAATTTTTTGTAATTATTATTCACTTTGGTTTATATATTATGATGCAACAGTCAGTTAATCTTTTTCTATTTGAAAGTTAGATGAGATCCAAAAATATTAAGTAGTGAGTGTAAATATAGTACAAAAAATTTTAAAATAGATATATAAAATTCAAAATATATTAATTAAGTAGGTTTTAACCCTAACAATTAATAAGTAGGTTTTAACCTTAATTAAATAATCTTTTCTGTTAGACTGTGATAAAGAAATATAAAGTAATATGAACTAGATACGTTAATATGTTAACGTATAATATATTGTAGCCTGGCCTAATTTGAATTGTTATTGTAATTTATTTTTTTTAATAGGATTACAGATAAACTTCCTTACAGAATTGGGATGAAAATCATTTGCAACCACTTTAAAAACATGTGGTCCATTGTTACAAGGTTTTTAGTATTTTTTGGCCCAACTCCTCAGGCATTGTCCGGTATTTTTATTTTAAGAAAGAACATAAACAAAACGACAAAAACATAGTGCTAAAAAAGGTAGCTCAACCAAAAAAAAAAATAAAGATGGGCTGTAATACCTTCATTTGGCTTCCAAAAGTAGTACAATACGTCCAACCCAAATAGGCAATAAAAACCGAGCTTATTCCCATCTTCTAATTTTACCTAGGGTTTATTACCAACAAATGTTGACCAACCAAGCCAATTATGATGAATTCGATGCCACAACTCCACTGGCCCCCGAACACACTATCTTCCATCCCAGTAATAGCAGCCAAAGTCGTCGACCTTGAATGATGACGACTGAGGTGGTATGCAGGTTAGGTGCACAATGGAGAACGAGATCGAGATACTTGATGGGCCTGTGGTCGTTTCCTCCTCCTCCGATGAGGTTCAGGAACAGGCTGCAACAGCTTTTGTGTACAGCACTAGACGGCAAAAAAACACGCTTTAGCGAGACCCCAACTCTGGGAGTTTCGCAGAGGTAATTCTTGTCACTTTATATTGTCTAGTTGCATATTTCCATGTGTGTCGCATATGTTGCAATGTGGTTACGTAATAATTTATTTATCATTGCTGCGAGTTTAGAATAGTAGTTTGTCCTTTTGTAGGAAGAAACACAGCAACCGTCCTCGGCATGGAGGTATCGGCTTAAATATGGCTTCACAGTTTGAGCAGATCCAGCAACAGATAGAGGATTTAAAAGTTATAGTTATGAAACAGAGACAATTCAACCAGGATGTCCTCGCAATGCTACACCAGGCCATAGGTGGGAAGGACGGATCGCTGATTGTGGGGAGCAATTCTCCGCATGCAATCCAGTCCAAGAACAGGGTTAATACTACAGGAAAACACGCTGCAAAGAGAGATCAGCCAAGTTTAAGAACATACAAATGGCATAACACCAAGACTAAAAGCAACACGAAGGACGACCCTGATTACTTTTCGCATGCGAACCGTATGAGCAACTCGGACGACGGATCCTTTAAGTTCAGGCGCGGCAATGCCAAAATGAATCCGTCCTCCAAGGCTGCACCAACGAAGTCTGGTCTTAGGGGGTGGCGTAATCTGTTCCCGGCTTCGATGATTTCAACTGGATGTGACAAACCCCACAGCTCGTATGTCACCTATATGATTGTGAAGATTTCTCGGGCTCGAGCCCTTCAATAGAAGTTCATGCAATTGAGGCACCTAGATAGCAATTTTATGGCAGAGGATGTTGGTAGTAAAATTCCCAAGGTTTGTTCGTTAAATAAGGATGAGCTATTGGCATTGGTCATATTTACTGTGAACTATCGCTGCATGAGATTTGACTTTACCCATTGATGTCAATGTCCAGGGTATGCCGGTCTCGTTTCAACCTACTCCGGACATGGAGATAATGGATTACACCTAGCTATCGCATCCTACATCTTTAATACTGCACTGGACCCAGAGTGAGTATTGGTTGAAATGAAATTATTACTTGTCACTGTATAATTAACACTGCGGCGTAAGTTATTTTCTTAACTCTCCGCTTAATCGCTATGACTCTGGTGTGGTTTTGATTGAGTTTTGGTATGCCAAAATAAAAAGAACAAATGATAAATTTCGTTTGGTATAGGAAAGAGATGTAACCAAACGACACTTTTTCTATGGTAAAGAGAATAAATAAAGAAATTCACTTCTTACAGGTAAGATAATCCAAGATAAAGTTAGCTTATCAACAGCAGCACGTTTCATTTATTTAGTTATTGAGTACACATATACAAAATAAAATTAATTTCTGAATAATAAATATATGAAGAAATTCTCCTACTACATATAAGGCAGGAATGGGGGAAAACTACCAGATCACAACAACGAAATATAAGTGTTTATAACAAATACTTGATATATCGACAGAAGCCATTACTTAGTTACTTATTACAACTATGGAATATAAATAATGATTTATATTTTGCCGTATGAATTTTATCTCATTTCCCGAACCTGATTTATTTTTCCAGAATATAATAGATTAATAGTACTTTCTTATCATTATTTTTTTAGGTCTTGTTCCCTGTTGTAGGCATGTTCGTATATCCTTTCGTATTTCCTTATAACTGATATTTTCCGAACTTAGTCGTTTGTTACCATTATTTTTTTCCGGTTTTCTTCCTTCTTGTAAGCACGTTCGTAAACCCTTACTAAGTCTGTATAACCAAACTTTGACACTTATAATTGATATTTTGAGAGTCACCTGACTGTTATAAATGTTGTAAGTATGGGCAGCTATTTAAAGGCCCTTCCACTTTGTTCAGGGAGATACTCGTTTCGAATTTGCACTGTGCCATGACGCGCAAGGCCCTAAAGACTTTAGAGCCAGGGAGGCAAGTAGTTGACGATGTATGTCACACAACTCTAACTATCTAAATTGAATGCCGATTATCTTTTGAAGACCAGATGCTTTCGTTCTAATGTCCGTGTTCAGTTATATACAAGTACTGATTCTGCGGGCAAGGATGCTTGCCTTAGACCTCACAAGGCTGCAATGATACCTGCCGACGACCTTTACGGTTAGTTTTTGAACCCTTATTTCCGTTTTCCTCGGAATTGTTCGCTGTTCTTATAGCCAAAAGACTTGAATCCCGGTAAGAATGATGTTTTTAACTCCGTAACAATAGCGGTGTTGTCACATTTTCACTCTACAGAAAATAGCTACGGGACGAGGTCCTATACCGGAGGCAACAATTTCTGCCATAAGAAAGGACTTCATGGGTTACGCCGATGAAGTCCTAAAGGTATGCACACATACTTATTATGTTACACGATGCTCCCACATATCCTTCGTTGATAACTTAATGCACATTTTGTTTCCACTTATATGAGTTAGATTTACTGCCCAATGTGGTGCGACAACCACTGGTTTCTTGTTATAGTCGACCTTGCACGAAATCGATTTGTTTATCTTGACTCACTGAGGTCCCCAATAGCCAGGTCAAAGAGACATCGCCTGAGTAGGAGATTGGTAATCTTCTTATTCGGAAATGGCCAATTACCATAGCTGGTCATAAAGTATGACGAACAAGATTCTGAAAATAGTTGTATGTGTTTGCTATGCATATGCTTTTATTATTTGACTATAAATGAAAGGACCTTACTATGACGAATGTGCTATATGAATCTGATTTTGGCATTTTGTTTCTTTGAGTATTTTAAAATTCACAACAGTGAATTAGTTATCATACCACCTCTGGGATTCTGTGCCTTCACATGGTTGATATTCTAGTAATACTTGACTCCCAAATTATGGCTAAGAGCAGGCCTATGGTGAGTCACATGTAGCTTGGGAATATTGCATTGTGTTTTTAATTGTCATATTAAATGTTTTACTATTGGGTTTGATCATATCCTGGGATTGGTATGTGTATGCCACATAGTACCTTCAGCAACGTTGTATTCAGGTGAATCTGAGGGTCTGGAATTTTCATTTTCAGTCTTAATTTCGTGCAACCTGACGTCTCTTTTCTTTAATAGCAAGATTGGGGTTTCTCACGCAAACCATTTGTATAATTTTGGTTCTTAGTTTCTTGTTGTGGTTGTAATAATATTCTCACAGCAAAAATGTTGCTGAAAGTTATTTGCTAACAAGAATGCACTACTTTTATGCCACAGGCAATCTTTCTGGATGACCTTTTGGATGACCGTGCTTGGCATGCTAATGAAGACACGGATAAAATTGAATGCAGTGAGTTTGAGATTACGGAGCCAAATGTTACTCAACAACTTCCACAAAGGTGATTGATTTAGAAAACTACTTTTTAATTCCATGATTGCAACTGTTGCCATATTTCAATTGATTCTGAAAAATCAAAAGCTGATTCCTTACATGGTCTAAATTTTTCCTTAATGGGGCTATGAACTCGACCAGCAATGACTGTGGCGTGTTTGTAGCACAGTGGATGATCATGTACCACTTATTCTACGACTATGATGTTGAGGTATAATTTGGGCTCACGTGGCTTAAAACCTTATAAATTAACATAAATCCAGTTTATAGTAGTAGAAACCTTCGTTTGATCTATCATTGCACTACTCAGTGTAATAACCTAGGCGTGTGTTTACGTTGTCGCAGACATTTCAGTTGGTAACTGACTACAGTCGAATGCGCCTTGCAATTGACATGGTACTAAAGTATCACAACGACAACAGAATGGAAACCATTGAAGCAGCTCTGAGATATTGGAGGAGTTTCTCAGTCACTCCATGATAGCAAGCTAGGAGGCATGATTAGCCTAAGATACCAGTTTTTTTGTTTAAGGCACACAACCAACTTGCACTACTAAGAATTTTCTAAGAGCATTATTTTGTACAATGAGGTGTATCTCCAATTTGGAGGTTAACACTGTTATGTTTATGATGCCGATTATATGATGCTTATTATGTTATTTAAATTATCTACAACTGGGTGAAATGCAGATAGAACAGACTAAGTTTTTAAGTTTCTCTTGTTCTATTCATTGTTGATTGATTTTCAGTTGAACACTCTATTCTGACGCTTGTCATCGTGCATGTTCTTCTAGTGTATAATCTATCACAATTTGTACTCTATAGAAAGCTAAGAGAATATTTGAAATGCTAGAAAGCATTGTAGTTTTTTCTTTCAAAGAGTGATTTGCATAATATTAATCATTAGGATCATTATTATACCTAAATCTTTTTTTCCTTTTCAATTTTAAAAAACTATGCTCAGCATAACACGTGGAATAATGTGAATCCCTAAATAGGTTCTCAACAATTTTCCTTTCATTTAATAATGAAAATGATGGCTACTTAGCTATGTTAAACATTGAATTAATCATACATAAGAATTCGTATCATGGTAGACTTCTCTTAACCTGAAAAACCTAATTAAAGCTGGATTACAATTTAGTTTCATAATAATATGTTGCTAAAATTTAATTAAATGAAAGTGGTCCATAGTAGCAACTGAAAATAGAGAAGAATTTTCTATAGTAGCATTCGTGTCTTATAAAATTATAATTACATGGAATCACTAGCATGCTGATCAATTTCTCATTCTACCACCCATAACGGTAGATGATCGAATCGGATGATCCGCTTAGAAGGAACTATGACATCGAATATACAGATCCAAGTGGTGCATGATGCAGACATGAGTGAACAGCAACAGATACAAGTTTAAAAATTCAGTATTTCAGTTCCGGTATGGTAGAAATTGAAGAAACAATAGCTGACGCAAGGACATCATGACATGCTTGTTCTTGCATTGAAGCACCATAGAAATTTCCGGAATGGGAATTACCACAATCTATTGCATAAATTAAATCTAACATCACAGCCTAAGAGCCACAACATGAATGGAATAAATTATATGCACTTAGCACCAACAATCTTGGTTCACACAAGTCTCATTCATTAGTAAAAGACCACATAAGAACAGTTTTCACAGTAGAAAAGACTACCATAATAAGGTCTAACCCTATCAACTCAACTAGAGTGTCCAAAGTAGATAACCAAAAGTTAAGAAGATGTAACTCTATCCTAATGAGGTGAACAATTCATTCACATACAGTCATTGCCATCCAACTAATTTCATAGTGACCTCTTTCCGGAAGAATCAACTCCCTTATGTCTAGGTCTACCATCCTACAAAATCATATTTCGTCCATCAAATCAATTTTTGGAGTTAAATCTTTTTATTGCACCACAATTATCATCAAATAAGTAACAAGTAACAACGTGAAGCATAACCACATGCAACGAAAATAACAAACAACAATGCTAGAAATAAACCAACACATACAAACCTCATCGTCGACATCGTCGTCCATGGCAGTGCAATTTCTTCGATCGTGGCCTAATCCGAAGCACCACCGGCAACGCCTCCCTTTATTGCCATTCATGCTCCTGCGAGGTTCACCATTCGACCTGACAACCTTTGGGTCACGAACGTGGCTTTGATCCGCTGCTGCTTGAACGCGACGCTCACTTTGTCCTACGACACAAAGAGATTCAAACTCCCTCGACATTCTTGCAACTTCCATCATAGCAATGTTGTATATTTCAGTCGTTTTCGTAGCTTGAAAACACATCGACAGGCAAGCACTCCACAATGCGCCGTATCTAACGCGAACTCCTTCTGTGGGATCCGATGCCGCATCCATACCGTTGCTACCAGCTACTTTGGCATCTTTGCACCACTTACGAAGCACCAATTGGTTTGGTAGCTCTTCTTTCTCTAGCTCTTTGAGGACACAAAATATATGGCGGCAAGGGATCCCTAATCTCTCCCACAACTTACAAGAACATGCATACTTATCACAACTTCTATCCAAGAATACTGAGTACACATGATGGGGCCTTCGAAACTTTCTAAACATGAACTTCTCGGTGCTACCAAAACTGTCCCTGTGCAAGATTAACAATGCCGCGACCCCCTCGATCTGTTTTTGCACCTCTTAGAATATCTCCCTCATGTACAACTTGCTCGCAGATCTTTCCTTGGTTTCGAGACCCGTATTCATCACCGGATTAGAGTAAAGAGTCTTATAATCTACAATGAATTCGTTGCTCCGATAATCCTTAACAAATCGATCCAGGTTCTCAACCAACTCAAGTAAGCAATTCCCGGATTTGATAAATTTCTTTAGTGATGAATTAATACCCTTGCACCGAGAAGTAGTTCGAATGCCGGCACAAAATTTTCCACCCAGGTAAGCATTTGCCCACATCTCTCTCTTTTCGTATGTCTTTGCAAATCGTTGTCCCCTAGACCGAACGACGTGACCATGTCCGCCCAATAATTGTCAAACTCTTCCACATCAAAGTGACCATACACAGCAGTCTTAAACGCAGCACAAAAATCTTTGTCCTTGATATTCACAACAGCATTTCGAGCAAGATGCCAGGTGCATATTCGATGTGTCGTGTACGGAAATTCATTTCGAATTTCCTTTCGCATGGATTCATCACCGTCTGTGACAACCACTTTCGGCTCCTTGTGCCTCATTACCTCCAAGAAGCTACTTAGCAACCATTTGTAGGACAAAATCTTCTTGTCCTCTAGCAAATAGAACACAAAAATAATTGTCTGTCTGTGGTGGTTGGTGCCTGAAAATATTACAAGAGGTCTATTGTATAAGTTGTTTTCTGATCGAGTCAAATGCCAACACATCACCAAAGCATTCGTAGTCATGCTGCATGTGACCATCGGACCAAAACATGTGACCAAGGTGCTTCTCAGCGCAGTACGTATACTGCACAACTGCCATAGGATCCAACTCAACCTTGCCCTTCATGTAGCTTATTGTTGCGGCTACATCTCCCTCCACAATCCTGGATTGCCTAACTCCATCCATATAATTATACAAGTCTTTACTTATGAAGTTAAGATTGCGATATCCACCACACATATGGGCAAAGAAGCCCATGATTTGAGTTGTCTGGAAACCGGCTTCATGCATGCTATGTATATGCGCTTTGTGACCTTCTGTGATCTTTCTATGCGGTTGCATTACATTAGTGAACGCTGGGGATGCCAAGTCGTGATTATGCTTTTCCACTAATGCCTTCGTCCTCCACTTCCTACAACTTTTGTCCAGAAATACAACAAGCTTGGCATTGTAATTCGTTCTTGTCTCCGGTTTATGTGGCCTTCTTCTGTCAATTCTCTCATAGTGCTTCTTTTCCCGCAGCCCTTACCGATTGCAATAGAAGAACTTTCTGACAATATTTCCATCCTCATCTTTAACAGAATCTCCCTTTCGCATGACAAAACCAATATCCTTCGCATACGCTACATACCTTGTGTAGGCATCTTCAATCCCAATAAACTCTGCAGATAACAACGCAAAACCATTCACAGGGTCTGGACCGCTAAATTGTTCACTCATGATATTCCCTGAGTTTCCATGATCTTCTGTTGAGGCAGCTACGTCGCATCCACCACCATCGCAGCCTTGGTATTCGCTGGGGCCACTATCACCTTCGTTAGTATGCATTTCTTCCGACCCATTCGAATCATCTTCGTCACTCGAATTGGTGCTCCAACCATCAGTCCATTGGCCTGACAACTCTGACGTGCTGCCATCCTCCAAATCCAGCTCACTCTCACACATCCCTGGGTTAAAAAATAATGAAGCCAATCGAGAACCAAGCATGTCGTATGCATAGTAAATTACGAATATGACTAAAAGGTAGATAATTGCTATACAATTAGGCATTAACCAAAGTTCCATAGTTGTGACTGAATACTAGATCCCTAACCCATTATGACTGAGTTATTAAAAACTTTTTATCCAATTAAATTAACAAGTGCACATCATATAAAAAAGTACTATAACATTTGTTTAAAAAATTTTAAGGACATCTAATTATGGCCAAAGCAAATGCTCTGCTTATTATAACAAAGTTCACAGTTAAAAACTAATAATATATGCATTCACATCATTTGTCACGCTACCTACACCTAAACCAATCACTGCTTGAATACAATTATGAGCCAAAACCTATGCATGCCTGCATCACATTAGAGGAAGAAATAGCATGTTTTCAACCCTTTATAGCTCACACATAGATATGACAGCCATAACTCACAGCTTTATCAACAATTCTAATATACGACAACAATCATTGGTCATAAAAAAAAGAAATAAATTGTTGAATATTAACCCGTAAAACTTATCACTTCAAAAATCAACAGTTGTATAGAGAAGGATCACTGTACAAAATAGAATGGGAATGAAACATGTAACTTAAGACAAAATATTCGACCACATCTGACCTTAAATGGAAAGATAATTCCAAATTTTTTTGTTCTAATAACCATTTTCATGGGAGTTCACAAGTTGCAAATACTAGAATACGTCACTTGTAGCATGCATGACGAAAATTGATAAAGAAAATGTCCAACTTAAACGTATTTCAAAAGGAAAACCATTTTCTTTTCATTTTAGAGGAAGTTAAAAAACATATTTATCGAAACGGTTCAAGACGAATTTTCAGCAGCCTGAGTATAAATAAACAGAACAAAAGCAAAACACTTGCTACCAAATCACTTGTGTAACAGTGATCGGAGGAAAATTGCTGAAACTTGATATACATTTCACTTTGGCGCATATACTTTGTACTTAACTGATTAACTCACACTGTCATTATTTTCAAATACATAGATTTTGTCATTTGATTTTTGTATATGGAAAAATGAAAAAATTGGCTATGGTTAAATCTTATATCTATTATGTGACTATTATTGGTACTATTCTGTGTACTCTTACATGTGTACTCTTATATCTATTATGTGTACTACTATTGGTACAGTTTAAAGGATCTAGTTTTGTTCCAATCAATTATTTAGAGGATGCATCATTAAAAGGAGCTTGTAAGATACAATTTTTGGGGTGATTGATTATAGGAATCATCTTGATATTGAACATTATAACTGTTTTTAATCTTAAGTTCTATTTATTTCGTTTTGGAAATTCAAATTCACCATGTATGTGCAGTTTGTTTGGAACAAAAGTTGGGTATCGTATGCCTAATGCAGCCTTTTGACACAAAACCATCTCAGCAAATTCAGAACAACAGTATATATTTATCTAATTTTGAACAAAAAAAATCACCAAATTTAGAGCATACATGAAGGACAAACATTACCAATACCCCACAGATCAGAACACCAGTAGCAGATAGGAAGAGAGACGACGGCCACTGCAGGAGGCAAAGAGCCAGCACCGACTGCCAGGATTTAGGGTTTCCAACCTTGAGAGAGATAGACACCGGGAGAGGGAAGGAGACAGGGAAGAGGCGATAATGGAGCAAAACCTGCGATTTCCGCTCTTCTCTACAAGTCGCCGACAAAAATGCCGATTCTGATGTTGCTACCGGGTGAGGCCGCCTCCACCAACGACGCTAACCTGCTCCGAAACCTTCCTCAGTGAATCGACTTCCAGAAGCGAGCATCGAAGATGGCCTTCGCCCCCACCTCCCACAACTGAGCTCCGAACTCAAGATAGAACCCTAATTTCCCCAAAGGCTTTGAATGTTTGTTCAAATAGCTCATACATTTGGGAATTTTTAGATTTTACCTTTCAATTTCTATTTCTATTATTCCCATGATTCACCAATTTAGTTAATTATCATGGTTAGCGTCGTAAACATTTACCATGACTCAATTAGCGACTTCACCGTGTATCATGTAACACCCTAACTATCAAAATGTCACGCTTCCGGCTGTGCCACTCTGATAGCTCGAGTATTACGACGACTCTTATAATATTTAATACTAAAATATGAGCCTGTTTAAAACTTTAAACCGTATAACCGCTCCAAGATACTTTTTGTTAGGTAACATACATCCAACATACAATACAACTTACAAAACTCACAAAGAATACATACATATATATATATATATATATATATATATATATAATTTTACAATCATTAACTAATACAATTCCTATCTCTCTTACAGAATGTACAAAGATAAAGGCGAGGGAACAATAAATAATAACTAAAGCAATACAAAACATCACGACAACAACAACTAGGTAAACTCTTCATGAATTCTGCGTCCATATCCTGAAAAGGGAAATTTGTAAGGGGGGTGAGAACATCATCCTCGAAAGGGTTCTTAGTAGGGGATTTTTGAGAATTACTATAATAGGATATGTGAAGGTAAAACCGTTACAGTGATTAATAACCGTCTTATGCATCTTTCCAAAACCAAAGGTTTAATATCAAAAATCCAAAATCCTCTCTGAAAGAAAAAACTGTTAAATTCCTCAATAAAATAAACCAAAAGCCTTTTTGAAAGTTTTCCTTACACAGTGTGAATGACCAAGCTGTTCCAAGCATAGGTTCATTAAGCCTATGCTGAACTAGTTCAGTTTTTTATACTTTTTTAAACCAAAAATACAAAACCAAACACAACCTTCGGCCCATCTCATAATCAACCACGGCCCTAGGCCCAAACAATCCAAACAACAGCCAATCCACCACAATACAACCAATTTTTCAGTCACAAACACAAGTAAAAGGTTCAAGCACAATCAAGCAGTTACTTCAAGTAGAGCAATTAGCAATTAGACATAATTAATCACATAGGCAAACCAAATACAATATGCACACCCAAACAATGTCACATAGATGCATATGATGAATGCCTGCCCTAGTGGCTGATGAGTCTCATCTGTCAATTATAAAGCCAGCCCGACAAGTCCTTATAGTTAATCATTGGACTGTCCCTCTGTCGTGCATCCCCAACTCGAGTTATTCACAATCATAATCATAATTACACAACACCCACACTGGTGTTATTCTATGGGGGCGAGCTCTAAAACTTTCAGAGTGTCCGGCCACACTTATGACATAGGGTCAGCAGAGTATCGAGTCTCAACCTGGAGCACGTGGTGGCTAGCCACTACTCTTATTCAAGTAAACTCGTATCTCAGATAATTGGAAGTGCAACAATCACTTTATCAGCTCAATAATCATCCATATTCATACTCAACCATCCGGCTCATAACATATTCCACAATCAGCCATAATTCATTATCATATACATCCATTCCGGCTCATAACATATTCCACAATCAGCCATAATTCATTATCATATATAGCCATTCCGGCTCACAACATAATAGCACTTCCACCATCCAACATCATAAAACTCATAAAATCATCATTCAAGCTATAAATCACTTTTCTCAAATCACTTTTCTTTGAAATCAAATTCAATTCATCCCTATCTTAACTTCAAAAATCCACATTTCTCAAATCAGTTCTAGCTTATAAGCCATCCTTCTCAAAAGAAATTTTCTCTTTCAAAAAATCCACATTTCCACAACATCCTTCTAAAACTTCCAAACGATTCAACAACTAGGCCAAATTAACAATTTCTTTTGAAAGATCAAAAAATCAGTCATCCAAAAATAGAATTTGGTAGTAGAAATTTCTCAGCAGAGTCTCAAGACTTTAGGGAAGGACAACCTATCTCAATCTCTTAAAGGTTTATTGAAACTCTTAAAATCATAAATTCTTGGTTTAAGTAAATAGAAACATAATTTATTATAAAACCAAATCATATAAAGTCACATGTCCCAACCCAATCCAAAACAAATTCACTTAAAATGGAGCTAATCCATTTAAATCAAAACCACTTCCAGGTTCCTTCTAAAAACCAATTCTGTGACTTCTTCCAAAATGTCACAATGCAATTATTAAATCAAAAGTCCAATTTCCTTTAACATCACCAAAAGCTCCTCCGAACGAAATCCTTAAGTCTAACTAAAAGCATAAGCCCTTTTTATATTTAAAATCAATATTAGAACATAATACTTTTCTTCAGTGATTCAAAATGGTAAAGTAATTCCTTTCTAAATAAATCGAACTCAAGACATATAGTTTTCTTAAATAAATTAAAGTCGAAAACATAACTATTTTCTTAATAAATCAAATAATACACTTTCTCAAATCCAAGCCTTTCTAAATAACTTTTCAAACAAAGTCTAAGATTTTTGTAGAAATTTCGGCAGCACCTCCCCTAAAACTTGGACTTTTTGCCACCCTTTTTCAACCAAACCATTCCACAATCCTTTTCAATGGTCCAAACCCCAAAATCAGTTCGAAGGCAAGCTAAATCCAACATTCATCTCATTTCCATATCTCAAGGAAACCGTTTCAAGATCAAACCATTATCAACTGATTAAACTTGATTTCAAAACTTTAAAGAGAAAACTTTAAAGAAACACTCCAAAAATAGTTCGTTTCACAAAACCCAACAATAGTCCAATCAAATAAGCATTCACATCCATCCAAGACAATCAAATAATGCACAAGACTTATACAATCGCCAAAGGCACATTTCTCACATCAGTATCCATATATAACAATTCCAAATGAATAAGTTTAGTTTTCTGAAAAAGGCCCCTACCTCGATACGCAAAACCATAGCCCAAATGCCTCACAGAGTTCCTTTTGCCTCAACCTGAATTGACGGCAACCAAAACCTCGGCTCTGCTTGCTCTCTCAAAAGCAGAAACAGCTTCAAATGCCACAAGAAAACTCGGATTTTAACTCCTAAAACCATTAAAATCACAAATACTTTATTACATAGAACAGAACACTAACGCAGGGCTTTCGAAACAGGAATACTTACTGAACTAGCAAAACAAAACAGCGGCGGGCTCTAAAACAGTTTGGCAGCGGCCCCGGCAGCCACCTCAAGTGGTAGCGGCGACCAGACTCCGGCGATGGTGACTGAAATCCACATACAAAGACGATAAAGTTTCCAGAATCTTAATACGAATGAAAACCATACTCAGAAACCCTTACCGACAGAGTTTTTCAGCGACGGCAGCGGGGTTTCGGGCGGCAAAAGCGGCGGTGGTTGGCGCAGGTCTCCCATCTCTCTCCTCTGCTCCCGTGCTTTCTCTCTCTCTCTTACTCTGTGCGACTGGACGGCCTTCTTCTCCACGACATGGCGGCGCTGCTTCGTGGCGAGGACAACGGCGCGAGGCAGCTGCAGCAGGGGCGACGGGAATCACGGCGAGAGCGACGGCGTGAGGCAGCGGTGGCTCCATGCCTGTGACCACCCTCACTCACGAGCCAACACTCTTCCTGGTTCTGCTCTCGATGGCGACGGCGCGAACGGCACGATGGTGATGGCAAACTGAACGCGGCGGCAGCTTCTCCTCTACAGCGACGAGTTCGCAGCAACAGCTCCCTTGATGGCCAGCCCACGACGGCACCTCTCCCTCTCCATTCTCGCACAACACTCTTCCTCAAAGCTCATTTCAATCTCTCTCTCCCTCAGCCTAGTTCGGCGGCTACATGGTGGCAGGGATGGCAGGACGCGACGGCGATAGTGGCACCTATAAAATTCATATTATTTTACAATTACTAAACTTTATAATTTAAATATAGAAAAACTCAATAATTGTAAAATTGGATAAGGATCTTAATTTATTTCAAATTTAATTAATCGAAATTGCTTTTAATTATTTTTAATAAAATAATTTCTAAAATTAAAACTGTAAATAAATATATTATTTGAAATTTGTTCACAATAAGACTTTTCAAAAGTTTTAGGTCTTACATATCAGCACAGTCAACGGATATGGTCTTCTACCCCCTCCAGGACAGGTGTCGTTGATGTGGCGGAAATTGGCCGATTAAGAATTTATAGAGAAAACAGCGTTGCAAGTACAGTTCTCAACCGATTAAAATTCGCTTATCAATTTAGAAAAAAGAGTTGTCACAAAATTAATAACAAAATATTGGGAGTAGAAATCCCAGGTCATCTCCCAACGAGTTGACAAAAGAGTGCAGCTTATTGGTCAGAGGTTTTCCAAGAAATTTTTGAGTTTGAGAAACAGAAAAATAAATCATTGTAAATTGAAGCAATGGTAATTAATGAGAGAATTTATATAATTCAAATAAAAGCCTTGACCGGGAGAAGATTAATTGAAAGTTCTATCCTTGTTGAATTTTCCCAAGTGTAATAATAAAAGGTTGTTGTTCTACTTGGTCATCCCTTACTTAATAAGGAAAAGTCAAGTAACTAACTAACCAACTCTATCACTCGAGTCCTAATCCTTTCCTAAGAAAGGATTAGAGTCAGAGATTAGAGAGTCAGCCAACAACTTCCAATTAAGATTAACACTTGAGTATTCCAACTCAAGGTTCTCCTCTTAATCAACTCCCAATCAAGTTAGGAAACTATTCCATTAACATGAATATAACTTTCACAGAATTGAAAAGGAAATAAAAGGAAGACATGATAAACAATAACTGAAAATTAATTAAAAATAAAAATAGTACTTTGCATTAATAAATCCCAAAATCATTAACATACTTATCCAAACAGGGTTAATGGGCAACAAAAAGTAAAGGAATGAGAAAACAAACTAGAATAATGAAACTTCAACGGAGGTAGTGACTCTTCTCAATATCCAAAGCAAAAGCATGAAACTAGAAATCTATGAATGTAAAGGAGCCCTAGAGGAAGTAGTGATTTTCTCTCTAAGATTCCAAAAACTAAAACTAAAACTATGCGTAATGAGAATGTGTCTTGAGTCTCTGCTGTTCTCTGGCTCTAGTATGTGTTTCTGGGCCAAAAACTGGGTCCAAACTCAGCCCAAAATCGCCCCCAGCATTTTTTGCGATTTCTGCAGGTCGCGCATGTCACGCGTACGCGACAGTCACGCGTACGCGTCGCTGGCCATTTTCGCGTGTCACGCGTACGCGTCAGGTACGCACACGCGTCGCTGTGCAAATCACTTCTCACGCGTACGCGTCAGGTATGCGCACGCGTCGCTGTGCAAGACTCCAATTCGCGCGCACGCGTGAGCCATGCGTGCACGTCGCTTCTCGCTGGTTGTCTCCTTTATTTCTTGTGTTCCTTCCATTTTTGTAAGCTTCCTTTCCATCCTCTAAGCCATCCCTGCCCTGTAAAGCTCGAAAACACTTAACACATAGATCACGGCATCGAATGGTACAAAGGGGGATTAAAATACACAAATTAAAGGCTTAGGAAGTAAGTTTTCAATCATAGAACAAAACTAAGAAAGAATTGTAAAATCATGCAAATCATATGAATAAATGAGTAAAGAGTTAATAAAAACCACTCAAATTAACACAGGATAAACCACAAAATAGTGATTTATCAGTCGTTCACAGATTGGCTCTTTCTCCTTAGCCACGGATTCTATACATTCACCACAAACGTCACCTTTTTACAACTTTGGTATATCATTCTCTATATGTCAATAGAATATCTAACAAATAGCAAGTGAAAAATAATTGCTTAGATTTATAGGAATTGAGAAGAGTTACACAGCTAGCATTCGAAGTTGTTTAATGTGATATAACAGTTTTTGTCAGATATGATACAAAAAACTAAAACATCTATTATATATTATTAATTTTAAATTAAAATGTATTACATTATTTTCTTAGTATAATTGAGATCAAATCTTTCTCTCTAAAATTAAAAAGTTCTCTCCTCCCCTCTCTCTTTATCTCTATCTTTCTCATTTCTTAACTCATTCTATCTCTCTTATATATCATTATCAATAGCTAATTATAAATTTGACAATCAAAATATACAATATAATATTTTCTAATTGCATTTAAATTAAATTAAAATTAAAATTGAAAAATTAATATTGAAATATAACTATATTATATATTACTAACTAACTTAATAACTAAAATGGGTCACATGACAATCCCTTAAAATTTTTTTTGTAAAAATAGTTTAATACTATAAATTTTTGTACCATAATCTATAATGTCAAGATTGACGTAATTTTAAAAGATTTATATTCCTATAATGTTATTACGGATAAAAGTACTAGTTGTTTCTCTATTTTAATTTGTTGTTGGTTTAGGTCCCGTTTGAAAAATTTTAAAATTAACTTTTTTGAGCTTTTGACTTATTTTATAAGTTATTTTTAATATAATTATTTATTATTTAAATTATTTTTAAAAAAAAACTTAATTAAATTATTTACCCAAACTGAACTTTATTAATCTGTGTAATTGACGCACAATACTTTCTTCCTCAATTTCGCTGACACAACTAAAGAAATAAGATTAATAGGAAATTACAATGCAAAATAATGTATAAAAAAATAAATCTTACTGTATTTTTATTAAAACAATTAATAATGAATTTTTTATTTAAAAAACCTTTTTCTTATGTTTAGGCATAATGAGCTACAATTATGTCGTTTAGATATTTTTAGTTTGATATATCTTTTCGTCTTTATACATTCCTATCTACTAGTAGACCCTAAACTTTTTCCCTACTATTTCGTGTTGTCTAATACTAAAAATAAATGTAACAAAAATTTGTTTATAATTTTCCCTTGATTTACACTCACCTTTCTTGCGGTGCATAAAGAAAAGATCACGTTATATAACCATCAATTTTGTGACTAATTAACATATAATTAATATTAGAATTAAAAGAAATAAAAAACTAATCCCTCATAGCTGTTTTTCCTTTCCATTTTGTCAAAGACGGACAATGAAAATGAGGTAATTAGCTACACATGAGTAAAAAAAGAAAAAACCATTTTCAAAAGAAAAAAAATACACCATTTATCTTTTAT
>NC_029791.2:34054776-34082942 GCF_000816755.2 Arachis ipaensis
TATTTCTGCAACAACAAAATAAATATATAATAACTAATTTTTAGTATACTTTTGCATAATAAAATTTTTGAAAAACATATTATGAAGAGACCAAATAGTAATTCAATCATCATCATTATATATAGGTGAAATAAGTATATGTCAGAAAGTTATGACATGCAACTTGGAGTTACATAAATAGTTGTTATAATAATACATACGTAAGCGATGCATCTTCGCCTCAATATTTGAATTTTCTTTTTTCCCTCTTGAATGATTGGAAATCCTTTGAACAAATTTGGTGGACGAGGAATATTTTGAAATATTTTAGTACCAAATGGCATTATTGTTTTAATTAAGCCATATCTTTGGAAACATTATTGGGTGTAGATCATATATATCACTATTCCGACCTTTTTTATTTAGAAACATTAATCCCTTTATTATGAGTCTTATGACCAAAGACTAATTGACCAAGATAGTGGTCCATGGATCCTTCAAGAATATTATTGTGCCAAATTACACAAAGTGGAATGAAGGGGAGCAACATTTTAAATAAATAAATAAAGGTATTGCAATATCTCATTATCTTGCTAAATGGGATTTCACGAAGACTAATGACTTATAGAGATACCTACTATTTAATTTAATTAAGAGAAACGTTAGAGACAATGCCTTTTATGAGTATTTTGGGCCAATATTTTTTTTATATATTTTAGGATTTAAAATTTAGTATTAAATCATTTTTATTAATCAAGCATTAGTTTAATAAAAAATAATAAATTTTATTAGTTATGTAACATTATTTTTAGGATAAATATCTTATTCGGTTTTTGATTTTTTTTTTCTTTTGAAGAACAAAGTGTATTTTGATCATTTTAAAACTTAAATCAGTCCTCTATACTACAAGAAAAATACCCATTCAGCTACATTTTTTAAGCTACATTTGAAAAGCGTAGCCTATTTATAGAATAGGCTACGCTTTTCTCAATGTTGCCTTTTTTTTAGAGAAAAGGAAACACAATTCTGGCATCATTTAAAAAGTGTAGTCTTAGGTATTATAGAAATCACTTATAAAGCGTAGCCCTATGTTAATATCTATGGGTCCACTTTTTATATCAAAGGGAACGCTTTTTGAAAGTAGCCTATTTCTTAAGTTTTGGGTACGCTTTTAAAATGATGGCTAATAAGCGCTTTTCCCTTTTTTTTTTTCGATCCAAATTAAAGCAAACTCACAACACTTAGTGAAATTTTCGTTCCCTCCAAAGCTCATTATCCCCTTTATCCCCTTTCTGGAACCACATTAATCACAGCGCCTTTGTTCCCTCCAAAGCTCATCACTCATCATCGCGAAGAACCCTCGCTCATCACCCAGTCACCACTCACCGCCAGTCACCACCCACCACTCACCACATCGCTACGCCGCTCACCACCTCACCACTCACCAGCTCACACTCTCATCCTCACTCAACACACACACAAAAGAGGAAAAAAATCAGAAAAGTGGAGAACAGGAAGAAGAAGAGAAGAAGAGAGCAGAGGGAAAGGAAGGAGAGGACGACGCCGGCTAGAGCTCCGCCGCGCGGACCATCGTCGTTGCGCGCGCTGACCGTCGCCTCAGCATCGCCATCTCGTGCACTCACCGTCGCCGCTCAGCATCATCATCGCGTGTGCTCACTGTCGCTGCTCAGCATCGTCATCGTCACTCAGCATCGTCATCGCCGCTCACCTGAGAAGGTATGTATCAATTTTCAGTTTGTTTTGTGAAATTTGGGAGGTTTTGGGTTCCAATTTTAGGGTTTTAAATTAGGGGTTTTACTGCATGAATGGTTTTAGCTTCCTGGTAGCCGAGAAGCAATCGCAGACCACCTACAATAATTCTCAATCTCATTCTCTTTGTCGCTCGTCATCTCACTTTTTATCTCATTCGCTCTCTCTTTGTCTCACCCTCTATCTCACTTGTTCTCTGTGTATGGATTTTTCTTCTATGAATTTTTGAAGGCTTTTGGGGTTCTATTTTTTGGGCTTTCTAATTTTATGAGTTTCTGCTTCTTGCTTCGTTAGGGTTTTCTTTTTTGTTTGAGAAGATTATTGGCCTTAAGTGTGCGAATTGTCGCCTCTTCAAACAGAGTTTATTATTTCTAACACCATTTGTGGTTTGTGTGTGCTATGAATTTGCAGAGCTAATGCAGATAGAAGCCAGAAGATTGGGAATTACTGATCAATGGTTCTTTAAGCTCTTCCTTCTCATCACCGATATTGGATCCGTGCAGCCTGTGTCAGGCGCTGAATCTGTTCCAGGAAGGCAAAGTCAGTGGAAAGGATACAAAGACTAATGAGACTAAGGTTCGTTCACATCTAGTGGTTCAAATAATAATCCAGGATTATTGGTTACATACTTGTATCATTGATTTGGTAGGTTAAGATGCCACTTCCTGATATGATGGTAAGCTGAAAATAAATTGGAAATTGCAAAATTCTGGGTATAAATAATTAGCTGCAGAGGTTAAAGAACTGAATGCGGCAAGGCTTTGATTTTGGAAGTGAATCTAACATATGATAATGATCAATAAAATTGTGCAAGAAGTTTGTTTCCTTGGAAGGCAGCTCATATGAATTCAAGGTCTATATCACGTATAGTTACAGATTTGTTGTTGCCTGCTTGCTTCTAGAAAGAAAGAAGCAATTTATTACATTTTCCCGCTTTTCCTTTAGATGTTGGTTATAAAACAATTCTTTTGGCCTTTCCTAATGCAATATCATACTATGTATCTATAATCATATCCTTGTATATATTTGGTCATGTTTCAGTATTTTTTATAGCTGATGAAGGTGCCACGGGTAGAGTCAAAGTTAAGAGTATTCTCTTTCAAGATTCAATTTCTGTCTCAGGTATGGTGGTGCTTGCTATATTTTTCTTTATGTTTGATTCAGTTATGCTTTTTTCTTTTTGCAGGTTACAGAATTTAAGAAGAGTTTAAAAAATGTGAACTCTGCTTGTGAAGAGGTACATTGTGCATGAAACTAACAAACTGTGTTATTGGTATTTCTTTGACCTCATGCATTTTCTCTTGGGAATAGGTCCGAAAGTCTGTCAAGCTGAAGATCATGAAGAAAATTCTTTTTTTTAGGTAATACATTAAATCAAGGAACAGCTAAGGGTATGTACTTTTTTCCTTTAAATGTTAATGTCCTTATCATTCTCTAGGACATCGTTCTAGCTCTCTCAATTTTCTATGTTTGGATAATCACAGGCCCTTCTTAATTTTTCAGCAGTTAAAATTTAATTTGATTCTGTTAGATCTTGTCAAATGTAAACTTACAGTTTATGGATTACTATTTATTTATTTAATTTATGCAAGATCCGCAATTGGATTCAAGTAGGATAGTCTTTTAAAGCTTACTGACACTCGTGCTTCTAACAATAACATGACACTGATGCACTATCTTTGCAAGGTATAATAACAATTGCACTAAAGGAATATATCATTTGATCACTTACCTTCTTTCCATTTTACTATTTTGGCTCTAGGTTCTAGCTGATAGGCCGCCTAGACTGCTTGACTTCCACTTAGACCTTGTAAGCCTGGAAGCTGCGACTAAGGTGATGATTTATGCTTGGTTGGAAAAAGAAAATTATTCAACTACTAATTGCTAGTTTGGTTGGTTTATTGGTTATAAGGGACCTAAGGCTACACTTATATACAGTAGCTATAGTATAAAAAAAAAAAAACGAGGGACCTAAGGCTACACTTATAAAAAGTAGCCATGAAATATAATGTGGCTACGCTTGACAGGTGATGCAATAGTGTTGAAAAGCGTAGCCTATTCTAGTAAAAATAGAAGCTGAAAAGCGTAGCCTTTGGTCCTGCACAACATCATTTGAAAAGCGTAGCCTATTCCCAAACGCCAAAAGCATAGCCCTTGGTGCAGAAAAGCGTAGCCTTTGAGAATAGGCAACGGCCGAATAGGAATCACCTCAAAAAGCGTAGCCGTAGCCTAAGGCATCATTTTTTTTCACTTTTGGCTACACTTTTCAAATGTACCTGAATGGGTGTTTTTCTTGTAGTGTATCTAACAAATTATACAAATTGACCTCGTTTTCGATTGATAAATGATGGCTCATCAGACGTGTCGAAATAAGGTCTGATAATTGCCGGTGTCAATGTCAATTTGTTAAAGAGACTAAAAACTCCCTTGCCAAAACTGAAATGTCATCGCCTAGCCCTAACTATTCTCTAATTTCCAACTCCGCCAAAGTTTGCGCCTCCAACGATTGTTACTCTGTTCTTCCCATCTCTTCCTGCTCCGTTTAACTCCAACGTCTCCGTTCTCAAACTCACACTAGTCCCCAAAAGAGAGAACTGGTTCGTCTCTTACGTCTGCGCTCATGCTTTTGTATCTGCCTTTACCTCTGGTTTTTCTGCCTGCAGCTGCTTCATTCGCCGCCTGCGTTCCCTTCTATTTTTGCAGCTGCTAGTTGTCCTGTTCGGCTACTACACCCGTACTTCTTATTCTGCTTCTCCTCAACTATTAATAACTTAGGAGATGAGAACAGATGTAATAGACAAATAATTAAAGTTGTGGTATTTTGTTTTATGTTTCAAAGTGTGAAAACTGGAATTATGTCACTGTTAAGTGAGGGAGGGGGAGAGATAAAATTGGTGAACAGAAGCAGTTTAGGAAAGTGGGAGTTGTTAGTGGCGGCAACACGAAAGACTGTGAGGACGGTGAGAATCTTGGTGACACCGGAATTTGGAGTGAGCTATTGAGGGAGTTTGGGTGAGGGCGAGAAGGAGAAAAAGAGTAGGAAGAGGGAATCACAATGGTGGTGGTTGCTGGTGGTGGCGAAACAAAGGGAGAAGATGGTGATTCTGGAGATGACACGATGGAGGAAGAAAAAAAAGAAAAAGAAAAATAGAAAAGGAAGAGGAAGAAGAAAAGAGAGGTTGGATGGCGGTGTTGCGGTGATAGTTGTGAAGATGAAGCTCGATAATGATGGTGATGGAGATGATGGTGACTGACCAAAAAGAAAGGAGTAGAGGGGGAAGAAAAGAAGAGAAGAAGAGAAGAATTTTTAATTTTTTTTTTTGCGAAAGAATTTTTTGTTTTTTTAACAAATTAGTATTAACACTTGACGCTGTGACATGACACATCAGACCTCATCAGGTACGTTAAATAGACCATCATTTATCAATTAAAATAGAAATTAATTTGTACAATTTTATAAATAAACGTTAACCTGATTAAAGTTTTAAGATAATCAAAATGCGCTTTATCGCAAAAAAAAAATCAGAAGTCGGATAGGTTAGTTTATTCATAACTTTGAGAGTGGTTGTGAGTTGTGGTCTCTCTCTCATATGATATGAGTTTAGTTTCATGCAAATTGAACATACAGATGTATCGGTTGGTTTCTTTACAATGTAGTCTAACCTTTGTCTTTTTATAAGATAGAGAAACCAATTGAATTTTCCAGATATACTTCATGAGAAATCTATTTTTGTATATAATATAAGGAAAAGTAAATGGAACGACTAACTCGAAATCAGCCAAGAATGGAACAACTTAATTAATTATAAATATAGTAATTAGTTTTATTTATTTATGATTTAAAATATTAGTTATTAAATGTTTCACCACATTCAAATTAGGAGGAGATACGTTCAGTATTATTGCAATGTGAATCACGGAAACTGATTCAATTAGCTTCCGTCTCTTCACTCTCCTTCTCTCTCCAAATGCCTAAAACATGATAAATCAGAAAATAGATTCAGAACCATCCAATTTACAAAAAAAAACATCTTAATACCTAGCATAAACATCATCCACGTAGAAATTTTAAATTTACCCAAAAACATTTAGCTAATTTTTTGCTGAAACCATCTTGATTCCCTAGCGTTATTGTATAATATAATTTATATTACACGCCAACCTTAATGATGACCATTCAAAGATATTAACTAACTATTAATATAACTAAAACTCATGTATATAATATAGAAAAGATACGTATACAGATACGTGAACAAAATAACAAAATAGCTACATACACGAGACTTGCTGATGATGTGCACGTATACAGAAACGAAATCTAGCAACCAGTTGGTATGGTCTTCTAATTCGTCCAAAGACCCGCTTCAAAATAAATTGAATATACATTTTAATTTGTAAGATTGTGTTAATACGTATTTCTAAAATCAATATAAGTTATTAGTTTAGACAGTTTTAAATTAACTATACATAAGGTTAGAAATTTAAAAAATTATTGACAAAAAATTTATTATATTTGTTACTCTAAGTTCTAGAGACTTAGATGAAGAGTACTAAAGGACCAACAAATTGTGTAATTTATAACCATCAATTAGTTATTATTAGTATTTTTAATAATGTGAGATTACATCTAATAGTATATGATTGTTTATTTTTCTTTTACTAATTAAGGACTGGCCAAATTTTAATAAAACTGCTGATACTATAGACTTTCTCATTTATATATTTATTTCTATACGAAATTATTTTTTTATAATAAATTTTAAATATTTAAAATTTATTATTATTCTTTAAAATTAAATATTAAACATTTATTACTTTTTTGACAATTAAATACTAAATTTTTTTATACTGCAGCAAGTACGTACACTACAATATTTTGGGTCTATGGCCACAATTTTTTTGGCTACGGTAAACAATCGTGACCATTAAAAAACCGTGACCATAGACCCTCTATGATCACGGTTTTTTACTGTGACAAAAAAAAGTTATGGTCACAATTTGAGAAAAAAGAGTGGCCTAAAAGAGTCTATATGGTTACAGTTTTGGGGGGATGACCTAAAGGAGTCTATGGTCACAGTTTTTCAAAAAATAGTGACCTAAAAGGATCTATGGTCACAGTTTTGGGGTGACCTAAAGAGGTCTATGGTCACGGTTTTGGGGGTGGCCTAAAAGGGTTTATGGTAACAATTTTAGGGGTGACCTAAAAAGGTCTATGGTCACGTTTTTTCAAAATAGGGTGACTTAAAAAGGTCTATGGCACAGCTTTTTGGGATGACCTAAAGGGGTCCATGGTCACGATTTTGGGGGGTGACCTAAACGGGTCTATTGTCACGATTTTTCGAAAAGGTGACCTAAAAGGGTCTATGGTCACGATTTTGGGGCGTAACCTAAAGGTATCTATTATCACAATTTTGGTGGGTGATCTAAAAGTATCTTTGGTCATGGTTTTTTAAAAAATGGTGACCATAGAGTACCTATGGTCATGGTTATTAGGGGTGGCCTAAAGGGACGGTTTTTTCATTATTTTTTTTAAACCCTATCCAAAACAGCATCGTTTCCCCTTCCGAAAATCCACGTTTTTTTTTATTTCTTTAAATTTCTAAACCCAAAACAGATCTCAATCGCAAAACTTGTCATATTAAATATCCTTCAGCCACATAATTGATTCTCAGTCACAACAAACAGTTATCAATCATCTCTATACATTCACAGACTACTAGCACAAGTAAGAAACTTTGGGGAAAAAAAAAGAAGATAACCCAGCAGTCAATCTCTCTCTCCCGGCCAGCCACGCACCCTCCTCCCCTCTTTCGTCACTCACCAGCTTTGAAGCCCACCATCCCGCGTCGTCTTGCTCCAACCCGTGAAGCTGGGCATCAGCCGCGCTTTGGCCACCGTCCGTCATTGTCATCCGTGGAGCTTGTCTCAAAGCATCAAACCCCTCACCGTTCGTGTCATCATTGTGGAAGCCTCAAAGCCCTCCCTAGATTCACGAATCGCCAGCTTCCACGGGTCTAGTGTGACTGCTCTTCGTGTCATCATTCACTAACTTACTCACTCCATAGAGTATTCCATGTAAGTTTCTTTCTTGCTTTTTTTTTCTTTCCACATGCATGCAACCTGTTTGATAATTTGACTCTGAGATTACTGATGTAGTATTTTTTTTTTATTTGTTACTAATATGAATATTGGGACATTTCATGAAGAAACCTGAATCTGGAAAGAAACCTGTTTTCAAGTTATCAACCTAGAACGGATTATAAATATATAAATATTTCAATTATGTATGTGCTCATCATCATATATACTTGGGCAACAAAATGCGTTGGATTTTTTCTCTGTGCTTCTTCTTATTATCAGTTATATTTCTTGCAAACATATATATTGGGATTATATACACAGAAACACTAGTACTATTCAAATGTGTCATTAACATATTAGTTTTTTTTATATCAATAATATATTCATATTAAAAGATTCTTCCTTCTTTTACTCATTATTTCATTGACTGTTGGAAAATATTTATAGTTTTACCAGCAATGCCGAGAAGTGGATTTATGGTTCCAACTGAATTTTTCTTTTCTTTTCTTTTTAGTCCCTCACTGTTGGTACTCCAAGACCTCACTGAGTAGGACAGTATAATTTTTGGATAGAAGAAATTATTTGTCTGAGATTGGATCAAATGACAACAACGACTCTCTATAGAGGCCATGGATATGCGGAATTGAGAATAATGGAGTTAGTACTTAGCACCGATGTATTTAATTTTTATGTTATTTCATCAATCAGGGGAAGAATGCCTCAAAATTTGTATTCTAGTGATAACCATCTTCTGCATGTTAAGCTGCTAAATAATGATGAATATTACTATCACAATATGCATAATTTTATTTCAATCAAACATTATATTGTTTTAGTTTGGAAAATATTTATAGTTTATTATATTTCAATCAAACATTATATTGTAATTGATTTATTAATGTCCATCTATGCCATCTAAGTCTGCATATGTACATCTTGAGCATCAAATATTTGTATATTGTCGTTGATTCCAATGTCTTAAGAATGATAATGAGTTTGTTGATGTAAGTGTTGTAAAAAATGACTGGTCATAGGTAATTGTTGAAAATAATTGTTGAAATTTTATGATTTTATAAATTTTCAAGAATAATTGTTGAACTTTTTTTCTTCCAAATTTTTGTTGCCGATGAGATGAGTATTATTGCTGATTACTAGATTCGAACTTAGAAGTTAATTAGAAAATTTTGTTATATCCTTATCATGAGCTTGTTCTGAATAATAAAGTTTTTTTTTTATTACTTTTGCTTCTGATGCAGGTTTATTAGCGATTTCGTATGGTGTCGTCCTAGTTTCTCTTTCTTTGAATACACTACAAGATTTTTGTTTATTTGTGGCAGTTTTTTCTCTTATTTGTAGAGGTTTATAACCTCCACTAAATGGTTTGTGGGGGTTTCCAAAACCCTTAAAATTTGACGTGCCACGAGGTGTTTTGTAGGGGTTTTAAAAACCTCCACAATCTATTTAGTGGGGGGTTTTATGTGTGTTTAGTGGGGGTTTTATATTGAACTTTTGTGGCGGTTTGAAATCACTTTTGTGGCAGTTTAAAATCCCCCACAAATTGATTTTTTTAATTTAACAAAAATTAATTATTTTGTGAGATTTTCAAACCTCCACAAATCCTGTAATTATTTATTTATTTTTAGTTTCAAATCATTCATTAAGCTCATCTCATTTACATACTCTCAAATTAGAAATTTATTTTTTAATATCAAAATTTAAAAACTAAATCTTTTATGACACAATTCCTCAATATAAGACATAACTCTATATAACAAAAAGTTCTCAATGTCAATAGTTTCAAATATAATTACATATGATACTGTTTTACATAACTACAAGTGAATAGGGTGATCCTCGTCCCATTCAGGGTAGTGCCCTGCCATCCCAATAACACAACAAATGCACCATTGAAACTCTATGGAAAAATACAAAGGAAGCAAAACAGGGTGCGGTGCAAAAAAACAAGAACAAAATGAAAGCATTGAATGAATGAATGATCCCTCGAACCTTGTTAATAGATTCTTCCAAATTGAGAGTGTGCACAAGCCTTGCTGTGCTCTTCTCCATAATCAACTTGGCCACCCTTCAAATAATAGAACAATTCTCGGGCCCTGAAATAAAAATAAATAAATAAATAAATAAGTAATCAGAATTAGAAAAGAAATTTGTTGGAAAATCACACGCAAACTGATTAAGAGGAAAACACATGAATGAACATCAGACATAAATTATTAATTTTTTTTTCTCTTAAGCCTTAGAACCTCACCTATCATGGACGTTGGTTAAAGACCCCAAATTCGGAACCAGAACCCTTTCATCTTTCTTCTCTTCCCTAGCAAAGTATGACAAAGCACCTAATTTCTAAAAGAGAAAACAACAATTATGTACAATAAGAAACCCAACAAAGAATTAAAATCAAATTAATTTATTAATTTATCATATTATTATTCATTGGAAGATAGAAAAGCTTAGCCCAACCCAGAAAAAGCTAAAAAAGTGTAAGAAAAAGCTAAAAAAGTGTAACTTTGAAGCAGGAAAAGAAAAGGAGATTGGTACTTGGAAAATCTTACCCCTTTGCCAAATCCAAAAATCCCATGAACAAGAACAATAGGAGGAAGATCATCACCATTGGTAGAAACAGCACTGTTTCCTTCATCAGCAAAAATTATTCTCTTCTCATTGACCTTATTGACGACATCAACAATCTTCTTAGTCTTTTAGTACATAATTTCATTGAGCGACTCAGATAAATCTCCAGCAACAGCTGAGCTGAAAATATAGAATCCATAAAACAAATGAACTAAAGAGCTTACAAACAGTTCCACCAGCTTCAGATACCCCATCCATAAACTCAACATTTTATCAAACACCTTGTCTACAACAAGAAGAAGGACGAACATCATCATCATCATCATCATCATCATCATCATCATCATCATCATCATCATCATCATCATCATCATCATCATCATCATTATTATTATTATTACATCGCAATGTTCAATACCAAGCTCTGGCCCTAAAAGCATAGTAAGATTATTTAACAACATAATCTCATATCATCTTGCCAATAACAAGCATATAGCAACACAAGGCAGTTAATATATATTTACTTGGTATTTTTTTATTATGTCAATAACTTTGCCGGCAAGCCAATAAACCAAGTGAATGCTCAAAACGAGTGTGTACAGCTCTAGGGTAAACCATATAAGTTAGACCTATATTACATTAAAATCAAAGATTCAAAGTTAGGGCTTAATTTTGATCTACTAAGTGCAGACTTCCTCACATATAACATGACAACATACATATGCTCTGTCATAAAACTATATACTAAATTTGATAAACATAGAGTTATTTCATGAATCCTATTTGACTACTTCATTCACATGTAGTAAGTTGACTCACTTAGCTGCTTCAAATCACAAAGTTTGCATAAATTTAAAACAAAAAAAAAGTTAAAAGAATTAAGAGAGTTAAGTAGTAGAAGTAGTATATAGTTTGACTATGCGCACTTGCCTCTGAAATTGTTCGGTGTTAACAAATTTCAATGTTGACTTTTGTTTCCTTTTTCAACACCTCGTCAATTCACCATCAATTTAAAAGTCACTGTAAAGAATAATCTAGCCTCAACTAGTAACAATACTGAATTTGCATAATTTAAAAAACAGCACAACATCACCATTAATCTATAGAAGACTCAATCCGAATCCAAATCCACATTAAGAGAAAAAGGTGGTAAGCGTTTTCATCTAAAGAACAAAGACTAACCTTTGAGGATTGTCGTCTGGTAGTTGTTGCAGTTTTTCCTGATTGAGAACCATTATGATTGAGAACCATGAAAAAGAAAACTTCTAGAAAATTAAAGTTATAATGCAGAGGCTGAAATTGTGACTTTTTAATTTTTCAATAAAATATATTCCATTGGAAAATAAACTAATATAGCAGAATTCCAATATTTTTTTGCGAAGATGAACATTCATCTAAAAAAGCCTAAGTCACATACATAGTAAAAAGTACTCATTGATTTTAAGCATATTCTATAAGTCAAACTTAAAAAATAGGAACATAGAATAAAAAAATATGAGAGCGTATTGCAATTCAGGTCTGTTCAGCTCATATGAGATTCAAACCAATATAAAAAATATCAATACTAATTGTATCGCTATCAAGTTACTGAATAATTGCAAAAGTAACAAGCCAAATTCAAAATCAAAGGAGTAATCAATCAAACTAAATAATGTGGAGGAAATCACAAAATTAACAAAAAAAAGCTTCCATAGGAATGCATAAAAGAATGCAGAAGGAAATCTCAAAAGTTACCGTGACGTGACCTCAAGAGACGCGGCGACAGAAGAGACGGGAAAAGAGATTGTTGAAGCACGTGGTGGCATTGGCGCTAGCGGCAAGGAGATGAATGGCGGTGGCCATGGCGGTGCCGATGGCGGCGGCGGCGAAGTCGACGAAGACTACAATTTAGGGTTTCGATCAATTGGTCTTGTTCACTCTCCCTCTCACTCAAAGCTACCCTTATTTTGCATCTTTGGTATAGGCTTTGAGTGTTTGGATGGGCCTTTGGGTGTGTCGTTGTTCTCATTTAGGATTTTTTTCATCTTACTCTCAATCTTAATTTTTATCTCCTTCGTGTTTAGCTCTTGCATATACACCCAACATCATCAGTCTCGTTCAATCTTTTTTTATTCTCGCGTTGCTTTGCTTTATTTCTGTGTAAAGTCATTTTTTTGCTTTTCTGTTCAATCTTTTTTGGGCCGCTTTTTTTGTTTTAGCTTGCCACTGCTTGTTTTGCATAGTCTCATTGTGCTTCTACTTTATTTTGCGTTGTCACCGCTACTGTTTTCTCGTTATTGAAGCTTGCATCTTTTTAGATCTATTTTTGAAACTCATGTTATTATTGAAGTTTATGTCTTTCAGATATGTTCTTCTTTCTTTTCTTTTACTACTAATAATAATAAAATTGACAATCGTAATAATATAAGGTGTATTGCAAATTAAAATAAAGCTAATAATTCACATTGATCATCAATAATTCATGATCAAAACAATAATAATAATAATAATAATAATAAATTTTCCCCCTTAGCTTAGCTTGTTCAACTAATTCCCAACCTGGCCTCCTAATTAATAATGACAATCCACCAAAGGTGGTGCAACAGAAAGCATCATGGTTTTCTATGTGGCCGAGAACTAAAACTGGGAATCCCGGTGGTGGTGGTGGTGGTCGTCAGCCGGTGCCGGAAGGTTAAGATCCAATTCCAGAAGATTCCACGGCGGCTTAACAACCTCCAGCGTTGGCTGAGGACTAGTAGTAGTGATGAAAATTGTCCTATGCCTCCTCATGTGACCACCAAGTGCTTGTCCAGATGTGAATTCTGAACCGCAAATTGAACACTCATGAATCTTGGGCTTGCCGTTATTGTTGAAATTTTATATTGAATTTAGTTTATCAATTTCAAGTTAGTAAATTTGTTGATTTAGTGTTGCAAATTGAGGTAGTACTTTGTTGATGTATTTTAATATTGTTGTTGCTTATTTAGCCAACCCTCTTGTTAAAATTATCTTGTCGATGTGTTTTAATGGAAGTTTAAAATAGAGATTATCTTGTATTTTATACTAATTCAGGATAAATATTTGTTAATTGATTATTTTGGTTTACCTATTCTTGAATGTTATTTACCTTCTCTTGAATTTTGTTTTGTATACAGAATAATCACAATTTTTTTTATCATTATTATTGTTTTGTATACAAGGAAAATTTATTATTATCATTATTATTGTTTTGATAATGAATTATCGATGATCAATGTGAATTATTAGCTTTCTTTTAATTTTCGGTACACCTTATATTATTACAATTGTCAATTTTATTATTATTATTAGTAAAAGAAAAGAAAGAAGAACAGATTTGAAAGACATAAACTTCAACAAGAACACGAGTTTCAAACACAGATCTAAAAAGATGCAAGCTTCAATAACAATAAAACAGTAGCGGTGACAATGCAAAACAAAGTAGAAGCACAATGAGAATATGCAAAACAAGCGGTAGCAAGCTAAAACAAAAAAAGCGGCACAAAAAAGATTGAACAGAAAAGCAAAAAAATGACTTTACACAGAAATAAAGCAGAGCAATGCGAGAATAAAAAAAGATTGAACGAGACTGATGATGTTGGGTGTATATGCAAGAGCTAAACACGAAGGAGATAAAAATTAAGACTGAGAAATGATTGAGAGTAAGATGCAATTAATGCAAAGTACTACTGTTTTTCTATTCAATTCAACTTATTCCGCTTCTAAGATATTCATTCGCACTTCAACATGAATGTGATGAACGTGACAGTCATCATCATTCCCTATGAACGCGTGCCTGACAACCACTTCCGTTCTACCTTAGATTGGATGATTATCTCTTAGATCTCTTAATCAGAATCTTCGTGGTATAAGCTAGATTGATGGCGGCATTCATGAGAATCCGGAAAGTCTAAACCTTGTCTGTGGTATTCCGAGTATGATTCTGGGATTGAATGACTGTGACGAACTTCAAACTTGCGAGTGCTGGGCGTAGTGACAGATGCAAAAGGAGGGTGAATCCTATTCCAGTATGATCGAGAACCTCAGATGATTAGCCGTGATGTGATAGAGCATTTGGACCATTTTCACAAGAGGATAGGATGCAGCCATTGACCATGGTGATGCCTTCTGACGATTACCCATGCAGTGACAGCGCATCGGACCATTTTCCAGAGAGGATCAAAAGTAGCTATTGCCAATGGTGATGTCCTTACATAAAGCCAGCCATAGAAAGGAGTAAGACTGATTGGATGAAGACAGCAGGAAAGCAGAGGTTCAGAGGAACGAAAGCATCTCTATGCGTTTATCTGAAATTCTCACCAATGATTTACATAAGTATTTCTATCCTTATTTTATTATTTATTTTCGAAAACTCCATAACTATTTTATATCCGCCTGACTGAGATCTACAAGGTAACCATAGCTTGCTTCATACCAACAATCTCCGTGGGATCGACCCTTACTCACGTAAGGTTTATTACTTGGACGACCCAGTGCACTTGCTGGTTAGTTGTATCGAAGTTGTGAATGAAAAATAATTTATTAAGATGTGCGTACAGAGTTTTTGGCGCCGTTGCCTGAGATCACAATTTCGTGCACCAGTAATCAACAACAATACTCATCTCATCGGCAACAAAAATTTAGAAGAAAAAAAGTTCAACAATTATTCTTGAAAACTTATAAAATCATAAAATTTCAACAAGAATTTTCAACAATTACTCATGACCAATCATTTTTTTACAGCACTAACATCAACAAACTCATTACCATTCTTAAGACATCGGAATCAAGGACGATATGCAAATATTTGATGCTCAATATGAACATATGTAAACTTAGATGGCATAGACAGACATTAATAAATCAATTACACCTCACAAGATCCGATAATGATGAACTATAAATATTTCCCAAACTACGACAATATAATGTTTGATTGAAATAAAATAATATATTTAATTTGTGTAAATATTCCTAATAGAGGTGTTTGAAAACGGTTTGCTGGAATCAAACCTTATCAAGGTACTCGTGTTTCATTTTAAACCAATAGTAGAGCGCATATTGTGATAGTAATATTCATCATTATTTAACAGCTTAATATGTAGAAGATACTTATGACTAGCATAAAAATTTTGAGACATTCTTCCCCTTACTAATGAAATAACATAAAAATTAAATACATCGGTGCTAAGTACCAACTCCATTATTCTCAATTCCGCATATCCATGGCCTCTATAGAGAGTCGTTGTTGTCATTTGCTCTAATCTCAGACAAATAATTTATTCTATCTAAAAATTATATTGTCCTACTCAGTACTCATCCTTTATGCCAGAGTTCTTGGAGTACCAACAGTGAGGGATTAAAAAGAAAAGAAAAGAAAAATTTAGTTGGAACATAAATCCACTTCTCGGCATTGCCGGTAAAACTATAAATATTTCCCAATAGTCAATGAAATAATAAGTAAAAGAAGGAAGAATCTTTTAATATAAACATATTATTGATATCAGAAAAACTAATATGTTAATGACACATTTGAATAGTACTAGTGTCTCTGTGTATATAATCCCAATATATATGTTTGCAAGAAATATAACTTATAATAAGAAGAAGCACAGAGAAAAAAATTCAACGCATTTTACTGTCCAAGTATACGTGATGATGAGCACAATACATAATTGAAATATTTATATATTTATAATCTGTTCTAGGTTGATAACTTGAAAACAGGTTTCTTTCCAGATTCAGGTTTCTTCATGAAATGTCCCAATATTCAGATTAGTAACAAATAAAAAAAATATTACATCAGTAATCTCAGAGTCAAATTATCAAACAGGTTGCATGCACGAGAAAAGAAAAAAAAGCAAGAAAAGAAACTTACCTGAAATACTCAATGGAGTGAGTAAGTGAGTGAGTGATGACACGAAGAGCGGGCACACCAGGCCCGTGGAAGCTGGCGATTTGCGAATCTAGGGAAGGCTTTGAGGCTTCCACAACAATGACACGAACAGTAAGGGGTTTGAGGCTTCGAGACAAGCTCCATGAACGACCCAACAGACGACAATGACGGACGGTGACCAAAGCGCGGCTGATGCCCAGCTTCACGGGTTTGAGCAAGGTGACGTCGGATGGTGGGCTTCAAAGCTGGTGATTGACGAAAGAGGGGAGGAGGGTGCGTGGTTGGCTTGGAGAGAGGGTTTGACTGCTGGGTTATCTTCTTTTTTTTTTTCCCTAGGTTATTTAGAACTTTCAAGGGAATGTGGAATTTGGAAGGGGGGGACGTCGTTTTGGGTTTAGGGATTTAAAAAAAATAAAAAATGTGAATTTTCGAGGGAGAAACGATGCCGTTTTGGATAAAATTTAAAAAAAATAATGAAAAAACCGTCTCTTTAGGCGACCCCTAATAACCGTGATTATAGGCTCTATGGTCACCCTTTTTCAAAAAACTGTAACCATAGACCCTTTTAGGTCACCCCCAAAAACCGTGACCATAGACCCCTTTTTTATCATTTTAAAAAACTGTGATCATAGACTCTTTTAGGTCACCCCCAAAACCGTGACTATAGATCCTTTTAGGCTACTCCCAAAACTATGACCATAGACCCCTTTAGGTCACCCCCAAAAACCGTGAATATAGACCTTTTTAGGTCATTATTTTTTGAAAATCTGTGATCATAAATCATTTTTGGTCACCATAAATAACTGTGATTATAGACCCTTTAGGCCATCTCCCAAAACTATGACTATAGATCTGTTTAGACCATTTTTTTTAAAATATTGTGACCATAATTTTTTTTATTATGGTAAAAAATTATAATTATAAAGGTGGTCAAAAAAATCGTGGCCATAGACCTAAAATATTATAATGAGATCGGATTAAGGATCTAATTCTCATGGCTAACAAATAGAAAAATGTTGCCAATTATTATATATACATGTAATTGCTTGTAATAATTTCAAGTTGGTCATTTATCGGATTAGAATTGTGGCTGTAAATTAAAATGCCTAAGCATGTGGTTGATTTTTTATTTTATATATATATATATATATATAGAATTACAGTATAGTTGTGATTAAAACATACGAATTTATTAGCTGTTTGAATTAAACACAACATTGTTAACTTATTAGTCTGGCTGATATCTTATCGATCACTATAATTTAATTAGAAAATATTTCATTGACCAAAAACAAAAAGAAAAAAAAAAAGAAAGAAAGAAAGAAGAAGCAGCACGTATCATTAGTTCTCCAATTAAGCTTCGGCATTTCTTAAACATATATAGAAGCACTAAAGACAAAAATGTAGTTGAATTAAACAAGAAAATAAAATCTTCAGAATCTGATTAATTATAAAGCATTATAAATTATTACACTTGATTGTTGATCTGATTTTGTTCCTTCACAGAGATATAACTGAAATTATTTTGGAGCATTATTAATTGTTGACTTGTGTCCATATACGTCTAAGGTCAATACTCCATGCATATAGAGATAAGGTTGTGCAGTAGAGTAAATAAAAACATGAGGAGCATTTTGGATGTGACACGTGTTCTATATATTGAGTAATTTGTCCTTTTTTAACACTATCAATAATAAATAATAACCTTTAAATATACTACAAATTTAGCTATGAAAATAAAAAAAAAAAAAGGTAACAGTAGACAAGTTAATTAGAACAAAATTACAAAGAATTTAATTTTTATGCACCAATAATATATTAACAGATTTCAGAAGAGTATAACATAATATTTCAAACTAATTTACCTACAGTTATTATTCCAAAAGCAAAATAGATAAATGGACTGAATTAAAACGGAAAAAATAACTAGGAGTGTATAAATGATGATTGGATATCCAAATCCCCAGCTTTCTTTCTTTTTCTTCAATTGGGCTTTCTACATAAAATTTAAACAAAAAAGCGAGTTTATACGAAAATAGGAGTCAATAAAAACATCAATAGTTCTGGCGGAGCATGGATGCCCATATGAGTCCTTTATCTTCTTTTCTCCCCTAATGAATGAAGCAAATTACTTTGAAATTTTTGCAACAACTATTATATCAATAAAGGCCTTAAAAACTATAGTACAAGAGCATTTCTCTCTTGTTACACGTTAAGTCTCACGTAATCGTCGCACCATTGATAAGTCCAAAACACTATTGTTTGAATAACTTAGTAGTAATACGTTGTAGTTATAGTAATAAAGTCATATATATGCAAAAATAATATAATAAATGAGGAACGGATTCTCTCGAGTTGAAGAAAAAATTGATATTATCTAGTGTTTGATCTCAACCCTCGATAAAATTAATGATCTTAATTATAATTATAATAACCGTGTTACGTTACCTAGAAGTAATTTGTCAATATCTGCCAAAAGGTTATTAGGCTACTAGACAAAGCCCACTTGTTTAAAAAAACACATCCTAAATTAACCTAGTTAATCCTAATACCAATTTGTTACCCCTCTAACCCTACTGTAACCCTTTTTCACTTCTTCTCACAGTGGAGACACACCTCCACTCCCCATCTCCACTTGCAGCGCCGCATAGCACGCCGGATTGCTGTCTTCGCCGGTCACATTCGTCAACGGAGTCAACACCATCGGGAAACCAGTTGCCGCCACTAACAAGCACAGCCTCTCATCCACAAAAGTGACACCCGGCACGGCTGCATGTTGCTGTCGTGGAGATGCATCCACAGGTGAAACCTTCATCGTTGTATGTTTCCATTCCCCCTCCCCCGTTGCTGAACCTCCCTGCCTCGGAGACGCGTTGCTAACCTCCTTCCGACGTTGTTTCCATCCGCTTGAGGAACGCTGCCCAGCGCCGCCTCTGCTCAAACCCGCGACGTCGCACCGCCACCACCATCATTCTGCCAGGACACGTGCAGTCCACCACTGCCCTCACGATGCGCCGACGCTTTTTCCCATCTTTCGTCGCAGGCTGCTGCTGTTCCTTCACTCCATTGTTCTCCAACAGGTTAGTAGATGCTTAGGGTTTTATCTAATAGATTTCCTAATTCAACCGTGCTACGTTACCAAGAAGTAATCTGCCAATATCTGCCAAAAGGTTATTAGGCTGCTAGACAAAGCCCACTTGTTTAAAAAAACACATCCTAAATTAACCTAGTTAATCCTAATACCAATTTGTTACCCCTCTAACCCTACTGTAACCCTTTTTCATTTCTTCTCACAGTGGAGACACACCCCCACTCCCCATCTCCACTTGCAGCGCCACATAGCATGCCGGATTGCTATCTTCGCCGGTTGCATTCGTCAACGGAGTCAACACCGTCGGGAAACCAGTTGCCGCCACTAACAAGCACAGTCTCTCATCCGCAAAAGTGACACCCAGCACGGCTGCATGTTGCTGTCGTGGAGACGCATCCACAGGTGAAACCTTCATCGCTGTATGTTTTCATTCCCCCTCCCCCGTTGCTAAACCTCCCTGCCTCGGAGACGCGTTGCTAACCTCCTTCCGACGCTGTTTCCCTCCGCTTGAGGAACGCTGCGCAGCACCGCCTTTGCTCAAACCCGCGACGTCGCACTGCCACCACCATTATTCTGCCGGGACACGTGCAATCCACCACTGCCCTCATGACGCGCTGACGCTTTTTCCCATCTTTTGTCGCGGGCTGCTGCTGCTCCTTCACTCCATTGTTCTCCAACAGGTTAGTAGATGCTTAGGGTTTTATCTAATAGATGATTCTCTGCACTGTCCTAAGATTCATAAACTAGGATTAGTGGTTCAATTGAGGTGTTCTTAAATTTTTGCTGAATAACTGGATGTACCTGATTTTTAATGAAGTTTACATGTTTGACTTGCTAATTTGAACTGATTTTTTCATGGTATTGGTTCTGCCTGTGATGCTGATTAATTTCTTAAAGGTTATTGAAAGGTGCTTCATTCTCTACTGTTAGTGCATACTAAACCAAATTACTTTCCTTTAGTAATTTACTGGCATCCTTTGATCAAGCTAGTTATGTTGAGTTCTTCTTATTCAGAAACCTCTATGTGTTACTGTCTTCATGCAATAGACATTGATTTGTCTTCTTTTGGACCTTTTATTTAATGGATGTGTCCTCTTTTAAAACTTGCTTGAATGTGTCTTTAATTAATGTGTCTTTTGTTAGATGTGTTTTTAATAGAGGTGTCTTCTATTTCAATTTCATTTTTATGCACTTTTTCATGGTTCAGATTATACATAATGTTCTGAGTAACTAAATTTAATTGGTTTATCTCAATATTCCAAGTTTTTTATTTGATTAATAGATGTTGCTATTGAATGGTTTTATGTCTTGTTGTTGTTGTACCTTGTACTTAGTTGATGCTTCCATGGTGGTTTGAGAGTTTTTGAAAAAGGAGAACTTGAGACTTAGATTATTTTTTGTCAAATTAGTCTTGTTTTAAAATTTATTGATTTATAGGCTTTGAATGGTCTGAATTATGTAAAAGTATTTGAAGTTGCTCTTGGTATTGAGATTATATTCCTCTTGTTGAGTTTTTTTTAACTGTGCGTCTAGTTGAAATGTGATTAATGGATAAGCTAATTTTTCAAAACTACATGTGGGTGGTTGTTTTTTGAGCTGTAATTCTATTTTAATTTAGTATTAATTGGAGTCTTTTGTTGGATGTGTCTTTAATAGAGGTGTCTTTGTTTCCATGATTTAGATTTTACGTGAAGTTGTCAGTAACTGAATTTAATTAGTTTCGTTCAATGTTTCAAGTTTTTAGTTTGATTAATGGATGTTTCTATTGAATGATTTTATGTCTTATTGTTGTTGTATCTTGTACTTAGTTGATGCTTCCATGGTGGTTTGAGAGTTTTTGAAAAAGGAGAACTTGAGACTTAGATTATTTATTTGTCGAATTAGTCTTTGTTTAAAATTTATTGATTTATAGGCTTTGAATGGTCTGAATTATGTAGAAATGTTTGAAGTTGCTCTTGGTACGAACATTATGTTCCTCTTGTTGAGTTTTTTTACTGTGTAGTTGAAATGTGATTAATGGATAGACTAATTTTCCATAACTATATGTGGGTGGTTATTTTTTGAGCTATGATCCTATTTTAATTTAGTATTAGTTGGATTTTTGGCTTTTGTTAAACACTTGTTTAAAACTTATATGGATGTTTCTTTAAAATAAGTGTCTTCTATTTAAAACTTATAGAGATGTGCCTTCTGTTTAAAACTTGTTTGGATGTGTCTTTAATGTATATGTCTTTTATATATAGATGTGTCTTTAATGGATGTGTCTTCTGTTTAAAACTGGCTTGAATATGTCTTTAATAGATGTGTCTTCTGATTAGAACTTCGATGTTGCTTTTTGAGACTTGTGGACTTTCTTTTGTTTCAGGCCTAGATTTTTCTTCTTTGTTGGACTTATTAGTGTGTGTCTCTATTGAGACTCTTGTGAAATTTTTTACTGGTGTGGATGTATCTTCTCTGTTAGGACATTGGTGTGTCTTTTTTGTATTTGTTAAACACTTGTACCATTGCATTGCAACTTTGTCATCATTTTCCTTTTTCTTGTGTGTTTACAGGGGAAGTATTCTCAAGATCAATGCTTTGTGCGGCCATCTGGCACGGAGAATGTTGTTCGCGTGTATGCCGAGGTATCTTCACAAGAAGCAATAGATAGCGTAGCTAAATTATTGGCTAAACTTGTGGACCAATTCTTGGGTTGACGTGCCTCTTCTCTGCGTCCATCATATATATATAAGAGCTTGATTTTTCAAAATTTTGTAATCTTGAAGAGAAAAAAAATTCTTAAGAACTTTATTTTATAGAGCATTTTACCAATTGCTGAAATGACTCTAAATCAAATGATTATCCATTATCTTACATGAATATGTTAGATATGATTTTTCAATCCTTTGGATTTGGAAAAAAATTCTATTGCGATATATTAGAACCGACTTACTTTATCACATAGATTAGCAACATTAAGTTTATTATACAGTTTTAGTAGAAAGATTAATAGCCCATTCGCAATGCTTTACAAGTATCAATGTATCACACAAAAAAAATACTATAATAATATCAGTGTAACACGCACAAAAATATGTATGCTACAACAATTGTTAAAAAATCAGGTAAAAATCATTCATTCGCTCTAATAGCAGAATCGACCTCTCCATTTTGAGTGGCTGCTACATCATTTTTCTGAGAAAAATCACCACGCAAAGAGTAAATTAGTCAACTGTATACACAAAACAATTTGAAAGGAATAATGTGCATCAATGCATGTGCAGTGATGAATTGAAGCATAAATAATGCAAAATAATTAATTTAAGCACACAAATGTAATGTGAATCATATTGCTGTGGAGCCATATATGCATATTCCATCAAGCTAATTAAGCAACTAGCAAGGCTTAAGCTGATAATCATCCACTGATTCACATAAAAAATCTACTACTATACTGCAGAAAATAAAAAAAATGCACAAGATTATCACTATTGCTACCTACTAAGACAAAAATTAGAACAAATTTGAAAGGAAACATGCAACTTGCATAAAAGAATTCCACCAAAAACACACCATATATCATAGTTGAAAGATCCGATTTGCATTAAAAAATAATCCACACCAAATATACTACTAAACCACCATTTACCAACATTTTCTCTAGTAAGCCATGGTACATTCATCAAATCTAGAATTTTCTAAGGACCAACTTCTGTGAAACAAAGACAAGTCTTATTAACATAGTGAAAAAGTTTTAATTTGGTCAGCAATCACAATTTGTATTATTTGATTAAGAGATAGACTTAAATGGTACGAATGATAACTTGAATGATAACTTAAATGGCACAAATATATAAAATATGCTTGTTTTATTTGCAGTAAGAGTCACTTGTTTAAATACACAGCAGCAACAAGAAATTGTAACTATTCTAAAACAGAAAAGAAAAGGAAAGAAAACATAATCCTTTATCATATTAACAATTGGACCCCTAATAATATCAACAAACCATAGCAATGATATGATGAATAAAAGAAACAGTTAGTAGTTACCTTGGTAAGAGCACTTCTTGAGCATTTTTTCAAGGATCTTGAGCCATGTTGGATCATCATCAACAACCAGCACTCTCATACAAAGGCTATTTTCGGATGTCGTCTTCTTCTTCTTGTATGTTTTTTAGTCTGCAATTGTACAATAACAAAAAAAATTCAAAACCTTTAACAAAAAACATTCAAAACACAAAAAAAATATTCGAAACTTACGAAATAGAAACATTCAGAACATATAAAAAAGAAACATGCTATACCAATAGAGGAAGACACATCCGAAACCTCAAAAAATGAAAAATTCACAGCTTAAGGGAGTAAGATTACAAACATAATCAGTGCATTATAGAATGGAGTTTAAGCTAGAAATATTCATGTTTAAGCAACAACACTTACAGACTTTACTGACTAGTCAAGATTTTAATTTATCCACAAAATAAGTCATGACTTTTAACGAGTAAAAAAAATGGCTCTACTTCTTATTACTCCATAAACACACACAACAGACAAAAATTCCTAAATTGAAAAATCAGAATCCTACTTATGGGATAGACAATCATTGGAAATTTGGAATTGCCCTTATATTGGATTGGAACACCATCTTCTCTCTTTTTCTCAAATATTTAATATCAAATAAAATAATAAGAAAAGCAATTCTTCAATTCCATTGAGTTGGAATTTACCTGAAAAAAACACAGCTTTTCCATGGTTGAATTGACTGCAGTGAGCCACTTTAGTGCATGGAAGAGTTGGGACTGCAACCTGGCAAAATATTTCAAAATTCAAACACCATACACATGTGGATTCACATATAACACCAAAAAAAAAATTCCAAAAATGGGGAATAACATATTTGATCAACCAAAATTCAAACACCATACACATGCACTTGGACAAATCTGAAATTTGGAGAGAGAGATTGAACCATTGAGTGATTGTACCTGATTCAAATTAAAAAATAATGCACCAGCGTTGCTCTCTCGGGAGGCCTGGAGCAACGACCAAATAGAATGGCTAGCGGCAAGAGGAGATTGACGTGGAAGGGTCGGTGGTGCTGGCTCGCGGACTCTGGACGGTGCAACGGCACGGCGGGGAACCTCAAAAAATGAAAAATCTATAGCTTAAGGGAGTAAGATTACAAACATAATCAGTGCATTATAGGAGTTTAAGCTAGAAATATTCATGTTTAAGCACCGACACTCACAGGCTTTCCTTAGACAAATTTTGTTCTTCAGTAGGTGATACAAGTTAAAATCTTTACTGACTAGTCAAGATTTTAATTTATCCACAAAATAAGTCATGACTTTCAACGAGTAAAAAAAATGGCTCTACTTCTTATTACTCCATGAACACACACAACAAACCAAAATTCCTAAATTGAAAAATCATAATCCTACTTATGGGATAGACAATCATTGGAAATTTGAAATTGCCCTTACATTGGATTGGAACACCCTATTCTCTCTTTTCCTCAAATATTTAATATCAAATAAAATAATAAGAAAAGCAATTCTTCAATTCTAATGAGTTGGAATTTACCTGAAAAAACACATCTTTTCTATAGTTGAACTGATTGGTGCGTGAAAGAGTTGGGACTTGGGCCTGCAGCCTTGCAAAATATTTCAAAATTCAAACACCATACACATGTGGATTCACATATAACACCAACAAAAATTCTAAAAATAGTGAATAACATACTTGATCAACCAAAATTCAAATACCATACACATGGACGGGAGAGAGAGATTGAACTATTGAGTGACTGTACCTAACGGCGGTCTGCAACGGCGACAGGGGCTCGCGGACTCTGGACGGTGCAACAGCAAGGTGGGGATGCATCACAGCTGCGATGGAAGACGCGTGGCGGAGAGGCGACGAGTGGGAGCTCGGCTGCACGTGAGGTAGGGTGGCCGAAGGGACGCGATGATGGTGAAGCAGACACACGATGCCGGCTGTCTTCCCTGCGCGAACGGCGGATGAGGCGGCAGCAACAGAAGCAAAGAGGCTATGGTGGAGAAAGGACAGCATGAGAGTTTGGGAGAGAGATTAGGGTTTCTAAGTGAAAATGAAAATAAAAGGGTAAAAATATAAAAAATTATTGTTGTCAAAAGTTGGCAAATAACTTCTCGGCAACGTATACTTTTCCTAATTATAATTATGACTATCACTTTCTCAAATTTTACAAATTCTTCTTCTTTTACTATAAGAAACAGTATAATTATCAACACAAAAAATCAACGGTTAAATTTTTCGTCGATATTTTTCGACGGCTTATCGTCAATAAAATGAAAAAGGGATGATTAAAAATAAAATATTAAAATCGACGACAATGTCGTCTATTATTTTGACAATTTTTTAACCCTCACTACTATCGTCACATTACTGACAAAATAAGAGTCGAAAATTTTTTTCTTTAAAATCAACGGACCGGTTGTCTATTTTAATAATTAAAATATCGACAGTTTTTGTCGTCGATAAATTTAGATGATAGAAATCTTTTTCCTAAATTGAATGAACGGTATAAATTTATTATATAAAATAAACGGATAGAATGTTGATATTTATTTTAACTAAAATCGACAAAAATAGCCGTCGATTTTTATCAACAAAAAACTACTTCCGCATTTGCTTCTTGCGTCCCTGCTCGCTTCACTCATTTTCCCAAAATTTAACCCCAAATTTTCAGAGGATCAGAGTCTAGAGTGACGCTTCTTCTTCTCCTCCAGCGCCCGAGAGTAGAGACCAAAATGGAGTCACTGTCACGAAGAGAGGAAAAGAGCAGAGCTTCCTCTTCTCCAACTCCTGAGAAAACCCGCCGTCCTCCGCCTGAGAGCAGAGTTGCTCCTTCTTCTTCTTCTTCTTCTCCTCCGCCGAGCCCGCCACCGCGCCATCCTCTTCATGTAAGTTCCTCTCTCTCTCGCACACACTCTCTCTCTCTCACTCTATCACATTGTGATTTGTGAATCTGCATGTAAGTTCTTCTTCTTCCATAGACATGTCATTGCAACGTCTTTGTCGGTTGCAGTCGCTGTGAGCCCGTCGCCATAGCACGTCGTTGTCGCAGCTTCTTGTAAGTTCCTCTCTGTCTCTCTCTGATTATTATATTTATTTTTGTAATTTTTGTATCTACTATTTTCATCATGAAATTATGAATTTGTTGTTTGTTAAAACTAATTAGGATAATCAAATAGGAAACCACAGAAGAGAGAAAAGGAGAATTTGGTTCCTAATTAATTCTCACCGTTAACGATGGAAGTTTCAGGCGCCGTTCTAAGGAATGTCACATGCCCTTCCTTTTCTATGCACGTGAGTTCCCGTCGACTGTCGTGGTGGTGGTGGTGGTTGTGTGATGGTGCCGGTGAGGATGAGAGAAAAAGCGGTGGTGCATTGTTGCTGCGAGTTTAGTGATTCGGGGCATGTGCAGTATTATAGGGACGAGAAGAAGAAGGAGAAAGAAACCACTATGTTGAGCACCAAAAAAAAGTTCAAGATATTGAAAAAACGTGTCTTTTTTTATGATCTTTAAAAAAACCTAACTTCGGTAATTTAATTATTTTTCAAAAGAGATAATTAGCTACACATGACTAAAAAAAGAAAAACCATTTTCAAAAAATAAAACAACTCTAATTATTTGTCTATTACATCTGTTCTCACCTCCAAAGTTATTAATAGCTGAGGAAAAGCAGAATAAGAAGCACGGGCGGAGTAGCTGAACAGGACAACCAGCAGCTGCAAAAATAGAAGGGAACACAGGCGGCGAACGAAGCAGCTGCAGGCAGAAAAACCAAAGGTAAAGGCAGATACAAAAGCACGAGCACAGACGTAAGAGACGAACCAGTTCTCTCTTTTAGGGACTAGTGTGACTGCATGAGTTTGAGAACGGAGACGTTGGAGTTAAACGGAGCAGGAAAAGATGGGAAGAACAGAGTAACAATCGTAAACAGAGTAATACATACACGAGACTTGCTGATGATGTGCACGTAAACAGAAACGAAATCTAGCAACCAGTTGGTATGGTCTTTTAATTCGTCCAAAGACCCACTTCAAAATAAATTGAATATTGGTATGCGGAATTGTGATTACACTTTAAGTATGTGAAATTCATTGCTCTTTCTTTCCCTGGTAATGGCGCCAAAAACATGATGCCAAGGAGATCTAAGAGACACTCATTCAATCTAATGTAGAACGGAGGAGTTTGTCAGGCACGCGTTCATAGGGAATGATGATGATTGTCACGTTCATCACATTCAGGTTGAAAAGCGAATGAATATCTTAGAAGCGAAATAAGATGAATTGAATAGAAAACAGTAGTACTTTGCATTAATCTTTGAGGAACGGCAGAGCTCCACACCTTAATCTACAGAGTGTAGAAACTCTACCGTTGAAAATACATAAGTGAAAGGTCCAGGCATGGCCGAATGGCCAGCCCCTCTGATCTAAGAACCAGGCGTCCAAAGATGTCTAATACAATAGTAAAAGGTTCTATTTATAATAAACTAGTCACTAGGGTTTACATGAGTAAGTAATTGATGCATAAATTCACTTCCGGGGCCCACTTGGTGTGTGCTTGGGTTGAGCTTTAACTTTCCACGTGCAGAGGCCATTTGTGGAGTTGAACGCCAGGTTTTGATCCATTTCTGGCGTTCAACTCTGGTTTTGGATCCTTTTCTGGCGCTGGACGCTAGAATTGGGCAGAGAGCTGGCGTTGAACGCCAGTTTGCGTCGTCTATTCTTAGC
>NC_029791.2:34083495-34085187 GCF_000816755.2 Arachis ipaensis
ACCGGATACATAAATGCCACAGACACATAATTGGGTGAACCTTTTCAGATTGTGACTCAGCTTTGCTAAAGTCCCCAATTAGAGGTGTCCAGGGTTCTTAAGCACACTCTTTTTTTTGCTTTGGACCCTGACTTTAACCGCTCAGTCTCAAGTTTTCACTTGACACCTACACGCCACAAGCACATGGTTAGGGACAGCTTGGTTTAGCCGCTTAGACCAGGATTTTTATTCCTTTAGGCCCTCCTATCCATTGATGCTCAAAGCCTTGGGATCCTTTTTATTTGCCCTTGCCTTTTGGTTTTAAGGGTTATTGGCTTTTTGCTCTTGCCTCTTGGTTTTAAGAGCTTTTGGTTTTTTCTGCTTGCTTTTTCTTTCTATTTTTTTTCTATTTTTTTCGCCTATATTTATTTATTTTTTTTCTGCAAGCTTTGTTCTTTGCTGCTTTTTCTTGCTTCAAGAATCATTTTTATGATTTTTCAGATTATCAAATAACATGTCTCCTAGTCATTATTCTTTCAAGAGCCAACATATTTAACATTCTTAAACAACAACTTCAAAAGACATATGCACTGTTCAAGCATACATTCAGAAAATAAGAAGCATTGTCACCACATCAATATAATTTAGCTAAGTTCAAGGATAAATTCGAAACTCATGTACTTCTTGTTCTTTTGAATTAAAACATTTTTCATTTAAGAGAGGTGATGGATTCATAGGACATTCATAACTTTAAGACAAAGTTACTAACTACTAATGATCATGTAATGAAGACACAAACACAGATAAGCACTTAACATAGAAAACGAAAAATAGAGAAAGTAAGAGCAAGGAATGAGTCCACCTTAGTGATGATGGCGTTTCCTTCTTGAGGAGCCAATGATGTTCGTGAGCTCTTCTATGTCTCTTCCTTGCCTTTGTGGCTTGATTCCTAGTGATTTTTGGTATTTCTATCCTCAGTTGCTTCCAATAACTATGTGGAGGGAAGTGCATCCCCTGAGGTATCTCAGGGATCTCATGATTTGCAGCCACATGTTCTACCACTGAGCTATAGATCCTTTACATAATTGTTTTACCACACCAAACTTAGAATGTTGCTCACCCTCGAGCAATAGAAGAAGGAATAGATGAAGAAGAAGATGTGAAAAAAAAAATTAGGATTATGAGGAAGGAAGGTGGGGATCCTGTGGGCTCCACAGATCCTGAGATGATTCTGTGAAGTCCACAGATCTTGAGGTGTCAAGGCATTTACATCCCTGCACCAATTTAGGCATGCAAAATGCCCTTGCACACAACTCTGGGCGTTCAGCGCCAGGTTGGTGCCCATTTTGGGCGTTCAACGCCCATTTGTTGCCATTTCTGGTGTTGAACGCCAGAACCATGCTTGTTCTGGGTGTTCAGCGCCAGAATGCTGCCCATTTTAGGCGTTCAGCACCAGAACCATGCTCTGTTCTGGCGTTGAACGCCAGGCAGATGCTCCTCCAGGGTGTGATTTTTCTTCTGCTGTTTTTGATTCCGTTTTCAATTTTTATATTTATTTTGTGACTCCACATGATCATGAACCTACAAAGACATATAACTAAGAAAAAAAATAGAGTTAGATAAATAAAAATTGGGTTGCCTCCCAACAAGCGCTTCTTTAATGTCAATAGCTTGACAGTGGGCTCTCATGGAGCCTCACAGATGTTCAGAGCA
>NC_029791.2:34085252-34086253 GCF_000816755.2 Arachis ipaensis
GGATGTAAAGGCCTTCAACCTTTACTAACACGTCCTCTACTTGTCCATAAGCCTGTTTTCTTGAACTGTCTGCCATCTCTAATAAGATTTTAGCAGCTTGCACCCCATAAATTTCCAATTTCTCTATTACAGAGAGGGGCATGAGGTTTATTCCTGAACCAAGGTCACATAGAGCCTTAAAGATCATGGTGCCTATGGTACAGGATATTATGAACTTTCCAGGATCCTGTCTCTTCTGAGGCAATGTCAGTTGATCCAGATCACTTAGTTCATTGATGAACAAGGGAGGTTCAACTTCCCAAGTATCAATGCCAAATAATTTGGCATTTAGCTTCATGATTGCACCAAGAAACTTGGCAGTTTGCTCTTCAGTAACATCCTCATTCTCTTCAGAAGAGGAATACTCATCAGAGCTCATGAAGGGCATAAGGAGGTTCAATGGAATCTCTATGGTCTCTAGATGAGCCTCAGAGTCCTTTTGTTCCTCAGAGGGAAGCTCCTTATTGATCACTGGACGTCCCAGGAGGTCTTCCTCCTTGGGATTTGCGTTCTCCACTCCCCTTGTAAGTTCGGCCATGGTGCTTATGTCAATGGCCTTGCACTCTCCTTTTGGGTTCTCTTCTGTATTGCTTGGGAGAGTACTGGGAGGGATTTCAGTGATCCTTTTACTCAGCTGGTCCACTTGTGCTTCCAAATTTCTAATGGAAGACCTTGTTTCATTCATGAAGCTCACAGTGGCCTTGGATAGATCAGAGACTAGATTTGCTAAATTAGAAGCATTTTGTTCAGAGTTCTCTGTCTGTTGCTGAGTGGATGATGGAAAAGGTTTATTATTGTTAAACCTGTTTCTTCCACCATTATTAAAGCCTTGTTTAGGCTTTTGATCCTTCCATGAGAAATTTGGATGATTTCTCCATGATGAGTTATAGGTGTTTCCATAAGGTTCACCTAAGTAATTCACCTCTGCTATTGCAGGGTTCTCAGGATCATAAGCTTCTTCT
>NC_029791.2:34086769-34090024 GCF_000816755.2 Arachis ipaensis
CATTATTATTATTTTCGGCTGCCATCTCCTCTTCCTGTTCGAAAATTTCTGAAAGGTTATCTCTGGATTGTTGTAATTTAGCTTCTCTTAATTTTCTCTTCAGAGTCCTTTCATGTTCCGGATCTGCTTCAACAAGAATGTTCTTATCCTTGCTCCTGCTCATTTGACAAAGAAGAGGGCACAGAAAAATAATAATAATAATAATAATAGAGATCCTTTATACCACAGTATAGGGATCCCTTTGTAAGTGGAAGAAAAGGGGGAGACAAAGAATGTAATATAATGGAAGAAACACAACTGTGAGGAGGGTTGAGATGTGAGATGAGATGTTAGTAGATGAATGAATAAATAGAATAAGATGGGAGAGGGATAATTTTCAAAAACTATTTTTGAAAAAGAGTTAGTGATTTTCGAAAATGGTTTTTGAAAAATGTTAGTATTTTTCGAAAATTTTTTTAAAATAAAAAATAAAAATAAGAATAATTAGTTAATTAAAAAAAATTTTTGAAAAAGAGGGAAGATATTTTCGAAAATTAGAGAGAGAGTTAGTTAGGTAGTTTTGAAAAAGTTAAGAAACAAACAAAAAGTTAGTTAGTTAGTTGAAACAAATTTTGAAAAGATAAGAAGTTGGGAGGTTAGAAAAGATATTTTGAAACCAACTTTTTGAAAAAGGTAAAATGAGAAGATATTTTTGAAAAGATATGATAGAAATTAGTTTTTGAAAAAGATTTGATTTTTAAAATCACAATTAATGACTTGATTCATAAGAAATCACAAGATATGATTCTAGAATTCAAAGTTTGAATCTTTCTTAACAAGCAAGTAACAAACTTCAAATTTTTGAATCAAAACATTAATTGATTATGTTATTTTCGAAAATTTGATATAAAAATAAGAAAAAGATTTTTGAAAAATATTTTTGGAATTTTCGAAAATAACTAAGAATTTTGAAAAAGATTTGATTTTTGAAAAAGATTTTGAAAAAGATAAGATTTTCAAATTGAAAATTTGATTTGACTCATAAGAAACAACTTGATTTTAAAAATTTTTGAAAAACTCAATCCAAATTTTCGAATTTGATGAGAGAAAATGGGAAAGATATTTTTTTTGATTTTTTTGAAATTTTTATGATGAGAGAGAAAAACACTAAAGAGATACAATGCATGAAATTTTTAGATCAAAACATGTGATGCATGCAAGAATGCTATGAATGTCAAGATGAACACCAAGAACACTATGAATGTCAAGATGAACATCATAGACAAAATTTTGAAAAAAATTTTAATGCAAAGAAAACATGCAAGACACCAAACTTAGAATTCTTTAATGCTTACGCACTAAGAATTCAAGAATGCATATGATAAACATGAAAAGACACAAAACAAAAAATCATCAAGATCAAACAAGAAGACTTACCAAGAACAACTTGAAGATCATGAAGAACACCATGAATGCATGAGAATTTTCGAAAAATGCAAGATGCACATGCAATTGACACCAAACTTATAACATGACTCAAGACTCAAACAAGAAACAGAAAAATATTTTTGATTTTTATGATTTTCTAATTTTTTTGGATTTTTTCAAAAATTAATTGAAAAAGGAAAATAAGGATTCCAAAATTTTTAATATGAATTCCAGGAATCTTGCATTGTTAGTCTAAAGCTTCAGTCCAGGAATTAGACATGGCTCACTAGCCAGCCAAGCTTTCAATGAAAACTCCGGTCCAAAACACTAGACATGGCCAATGGCCAGCCAAGCTTTAGCATGTAAATCAGGAACAGCAGCAGGTGGATTAACAACAACTAGCTTGCTCTTGATAACAAATTGCTGCCTCAGTCCAAATAAATTTAGACATGGCTTTACAGCCAGCCAGGCTTCGCATGCTTCGTGAAACACTAGAATTTATTCTTAAAAATTTTGAATCTAAATATATTATTTTATTTTTGAAAACATCTTTATTTTTTCGAAAACAGATGAGAAATTTTTGAAATATTTTTGAAAATTTTTTTGAAAAGAAAACAAAGAAGAAAATTACCTAATCTGAGCAACAAGATGAACCGTCAGTTGTCCATACTCGAACAATCTCCGGCAACGGCGCTAAAAACTTGGTACGCGGAATCGTGATTACACTTTAAGTATGTGAAATTAAGTAATTGATGCATAAATTCACTTCCGGGGCCCACTTGGTGTGTGCTTGGGCTGAGCTTTAACTTTCCACGTGCAGAGGCTATTTGTGGGGTTGATCGCCAGGTTTTGATCCATTTCTGGCGTTCAACTCTGGTTTTGGATCCTTTTCTGGCGCTAGACGCCAGAATTGGGCAGAGAGCTGGCGTTGAATGCCAGTTTGCGTCATCTATTCTTGGCCAAAGTATGGACTATTATATATTTCTGGAAAGCCCTGGATGTCTACTTTCCAATGCAATTAGAAGCGCGCCATTTCGAGTTCTGTAGCTCCAGAAAATCCACTTTGAGTGCAGGGAGGTCAGAATCCAACAGCATCAGCAGTCCTTCTTCAACCTTTGAATCTGATTTTTGCTCAAGTCCCTCAATTTCAGCCAGAAAATACCTGAAATCACAAAAAAACACAAAAACTCATAGTAAAGTCCAGAAATGTGAATTTAACATAAAAACTAATGAAAACATCCCTAAAAGTAACTAGATCCTACTAAAAACATACTAAAAACAATGCCAAAAAGCGTATAAATTATCCGCTCATCAAATATACATTTTAATTTAAAAGATTTTGTTAATACGTATTTCTAAAATCAATATAAGTTATTAGTTTAGACAATTTTAAATTAACTATACACAAGGTTATTAGGGGTGGCCTAAAGGAACAGTTTTTTCATTATTTTTTTAAAACCCTATCCAAAACAGCGTCGTTTCCCCTTCCAAAAATCCACATTTTTTTATTTTTTTTAAATCCCTAAACCCAAAACGACGTCCCATTCTCTCGTAAGTTCTTAATACCTTAGGAAAAAAAAAAGAAGATAACCCAGCAGCCAATCCCTCTCTCCCGGCCAGCCACGCACCCTCCTCCCTTCTTTCGTCAATCACCAGCTTTGAAGCCCACCATCCGACGTCGTCTTGCTCTAACCCGTGAAGCTGGGCATTAGCCGCGCTTTGGCCACTGTCCATCATTGTCGCCCGTGGAGCTAGTCTCGAAGCCTCAAACCCCTCACAGTTCGTGTCATCGTTCTGGAAGCCTCAAAGCCCTCCCTAGATTCGCGAATCGCCAGCTTCCACGGGCCT
>NC_029791.2:34091938-34092756 GCF_000816755.2 Arachis ipaensis
GCTAAAAAGCGTATAAATTATCCGCTCATCAAATATACATTTTAATTTAAAAGATTTTGTTAATACGTATTTCTAAAATCAATATAAGTTATTAGTTTAGACAATTTTAAATTAACTATACACAAGGTTATTAGGGGTGGCCTAAAGGAACAGTTTTTTCATTATTTTTTTAAAACCCTATCCAAAACAGCGTCGTTTCCCCTTCCAAAAATCCACATTTTTTTATTTTTTTTAAATCCCTAAACCCAAAACGACGTCCCATTCTCTCGTAAATACCTAATACCTTAGGAAAAAAAAAAGAAGATAACCCAGCAGCCAATCCCTCTCTCCCGGCCAGCCACGCACCCTCCTCCCTTCTATCACCAGCTTTCAGCTTTGAAGCCCACCAAGTAAATTTCTTAAATTTCTTTCTTGCTTTTTTTTTTCTTTTCTCATGCATGCAACCTGTTTGACAATTTGACTCTGAAATTACTGATGTAGTATTTTTTTGGGTTAAGTATTGAAATCGTCCCTAAGGTCTGGGGTAAAAATCCTCGACCTTCTTCGTGTCATCACTCACTCACTTACTCACTCCATAGAATATTCCAAGTAAATTTCTTTCTTGCTTTTTTTTTTCTTTTCTCATGCATGCAACCTGTTTGACAATTTGACTCTGAAATTACTGATGTAGTATTTTTTTGGGTTAAGTATTGAAATCGTCCCTAAGGTCTGGGGTAAAAATCAAAATCGTCCTCGACCTTTTTTTGTTATTAAAATCATCCTCAACGTTACAAAACGTTATAAAATCGTCCTTTTCCACTTCAATTTTATTTTTTTTA
>NC_029791.2:34094003-34099855 GCF_000816755.2 Arachis ipaensis
TTTTCTTCTCGCTGCCGCCGCCGCCCTATTTATTCATTTCTAGGATTCGCCGTTGTCGCCGCCGCCGTCGCGTCGTCACTGAAAGACCATGCCGTCGCGTCATCATCGGGAGGGGGACTCCGCCGGCGCTGCTTCTTCTTCTGTGATTGACTGCCTCTGCTTCTCCTTCTGCTTCTGCTTGAACCTTTTTCACTGGCGAAGAAAACGAAGATGCTATTCTCCACCGGAGACGGCGACCTCTTCGAGTCTGACGATCGGAGCTACTTGAGCTCCAGTGTCCTCGTCTTCGCTGGCAGGAGCCTCCTCCTCTTCGCGGTGCTCGGCTTCGGTGTTCGACATGCTGAGATTTAAGAAGATGAACATCCTTTTTTTTAATTCTTTTTAATTTCTGTGGTTGTTGATTTTGGATTTGAAGTGCAATTGATGATTGTTGAACTGTTGTCAAATTTAAATTTGTTAGTGATTTATTTTGTTGAATTTGTTATTGTTCAATTTGCTAGATTTGTTGTTGTTGCTGGTGAAGAAGAGAAAAAGAATTGTTGTTGCTAAATTTACTTGTTGTTGTTGCTGAAGGAGAGAATAAGACTTGGGGTTTTTTGGGTGGGAGAAGGGAAAGGGTGGAAGAAGTGATATCAAGATCCAAGGCCAGTGAGTGTGGCGGAGGAAGGGGTGGAAGAAGTGAGAGACGTTAAGGGGTCAAGAATGGAGTTGCTGGTGGCGGAGGAGTAGAGGAGAGCGAGCGCGAGGGGAGGGCGGAGCTTTTTATTTTTGTTTTTGTTTTTATTTTTATTTTTTTATTAATAGTTAAGGGTAATTTGGTCAAAAAATAAAATTGAGATAAAAAAGGATGATTTTATAACGTTTTGTAACGTTGGAGATGGTTTTAATAACGAAAAAAAGGTCGGGGACGATTTTGATTTTCACCCCAGACCTTAGGGACGATTTCAGTACTTAACCCTATTTTTTTTATTTGTTACTAATATGAATATTGGGACATTTCATGAAGAAACTTGAATCTGGAAAGAAACATGTTTTCAAGTTATCAACCTAGAACGGATTATAAATATATAAATATTTCAATTATGTATGTGCTCATCATCATATATACTTGGGCAGCAAAATGCATTGAATTTTTTTCTCTGTGCTTCTTCTTATTATCAGTTATATTTCTTGCAAACATATATATTAGGATTATATATACAGAAACACTAGTACTATTCAAACGTGTCATTAACATATTAGTTTTCCTGATATCAATAATATATTCATATTAAAAGATTTTTCCTTCTTTTACTTATTATTTCATTGACTGTTGGAAAATATTTATAGTTTTACCAGCAATGCCGAGAAGTGGATTTATGGTTCCAACTGAATTTTTCTTTTCTTTTCTTTTTAGTCCCTCACTGTTGGTACTCCAAGACCTCTGGCATAAAGGATGAGTAATGAGTAGGTGATAAACTCCGATTTTGTGGTTTATCTTGTACTTATTTTGGGGAATTTTATCAACTTTTCTCACATTTATTCAATGAAATAGCATGATTTTGTAATTCTCCCTTGATTTGTGCTTAAATGTGAAAACATGCTTTTTAGGCCCTAAAATTGATGATTTTAATTCACTTTAATTCCATTTGATGCCTTGATATGTTTGTTGAGTAATTTCATGTTCATAAGGCAAGTATCAAATGGAAAAAGTGAGGAGAAAAACATGTAAAGTGGGAGAACTCATGAAGAAATGAAGGAACCGTAAAACTGTCAAGCCCGACCTCCTGGCACTCAAACGATCATAACTTGAGCTACAGAGGTCCAAATGAGATGGTTCCAGTTTCGTTGGAAAGCTAACATCCGGGGCTTCAAAATGATATAAATTTTGCCATATGTTACTTCGCGTTCAGGGGCGCACACGCGCACTTTACACGCGCGCGCCGATGCTGTCCGTGGCCCACTTTTATGAAATCGCCCCTAGCGATTTTGCAGCTCATTTTGGGCCCAATCCAACCCATTTCCGCTGCTATTGAACCCAAGGATTGAAGGGGGAATGAAGGAAGTAGTCATAGTTTAGTTTTTATCATGTTTTAGGGTAGAATTCTAGAGAGAGAAGCTCTCTCTTCTCTCTAGAATTTAGGGTAGTTTAGGTTTAATTTTCTTAAATCCAACTTATAATTCTTGTTTTGATTTAGTTTTTCTTCTTAATTTCTTGTATTATATCTTTGCACTTTTAGTTTTACTTGTTCATTTCCTTCATTTTGTTACTTTTATGCTTATGAACTCTTGTTGGATTTCCATTTTCTTTTAATGCAATTTAATGTTTGATGTTCTTTTTATTGATGAATTGAGTTGTTGATTTACTTTTCTTGCTATTGATAGTTGGTAGATTTTATTATTCTTGCACATTTACTATGCTTTCCATATATGCCTTCCAAGTTTGAACATTCTTTGCTTGGAAAGAGTGATTGGGCAATCTTGAGTCATGAAAAACCCAACTCATGTTGGTGATCTAGAGTTGTTAGCTAATATTGTTTCCATTGACGCTAATCTTTTGCTAATTAAATTAGTAAGTTTATTAGGACTTTTGGATTATTGTTTCCATTGACGCTAATCTTTTGCTAAGTTAATTAGTGAGTTGATTAGGACTTTTGGATTGAGATTAGCTAGTCTTGTTAGACTTTCTCTCATGGAAGATAATATGATACCTTCTTCCAATGTTGGAGATGACGTAATAAGATAAATTCTTGTTATTATTGTGGTATGATTGATTAATCTTGTTTGAATTTCTCCCTATTTGTTGGAGTTGACTAAATAAGATGAATTAATCATTGCATGACTAGGATAGAAGGCCTATGATCTCAATTCTTGCCATGAATGTCTCTCTTTTTTAATTGCTTTCTTTAGTTATTTGCTTGATTTACTTTTCTTGTCATTTATTTTAGTGCCCCTCTTATCAATCAAAAACCCCCTTACCCCTTCATAGCCAATAATTGATCACTTCATTGCAACTCTTCGTGAGACGACCCGGAGTCCAAAATACTCCGGTTATTTCTTATTTGGGGTTTGTTCTTTGTGACAACCGATATTTTTGCATGAAAGGATTCTTGATTGGCTTGGAAACTATACTTCACAACGAGACTTCATTAGATAAATTCTAAACCATAAAAAATTCTCTCATTAAAATGGCGCCGTTGCCGGGGAGTTGCAATGGTGTTATGTTAATGGCTATTGTGAATATGTTTGCCTTTTGCTTATTTGTTAGTTTTTGTTAGCCTTAGGACTAGTTGCTTATTTTTGTTAGCTTTTGTTTTTATTTGTTATCATGAATTCTCACCACTTTGGCTATGAGTTTGGTTCAAATTATGTTGTAGGAAATGGGAACTATAATGAGGATGTGCATCAAGGATGGAACAATCAAAGATGGGAGGAGCCTCAAAGGATTGATCACCCTTCTTGGCAACAACAACCTCCGAATTCTTATGGGTATAACTCTCATCCTAATGCATATCAATCTAATGGATGTGGTGACCCTTATTGTAATTGTCAACAACCACCACCACATGCCTATGAACCACCCCCTCAACCTAATTTTGAACCACCTTACTCACAAGCCCCATACCACCAAACACCCCCATATGACCCTAACCCTTATCCACCATATCAACCACCTTATGAACCATATGAACCACACATGGAACCACCACCATTCCAACACAATTACTCTCAAGAACCACTTCAATATACACCACCTCCATACCCTTACCAAGATGAACCAACTTCCGATTATGAACCTTTTCTCCCAAATAATGAACCTTCTCTCCCACCCACCATCACCTCCCGATGAAGCCCTCACGCATGAATTGAGAGATCTTGAATCTCATATCCTAAGGTGACAAGAGGAGGATGAAAAAAAGTTTAAAGAGTTAGGAGTCAAGATGGCTATCCTAGTGGAAGCCGTTAGCAATATGGCCTCCTCCCAACTAAGCAATCAAGGAACTCCCATTGACGAATGTGGAGAAGCAACCAAGGAGCATAGTGAGGGAGTGATTTTAGAGCTTTAAGGTGAAGAAGAGGAGTTGAAGCAAGAATTGTCACAAGGGGAAGAAGTTGAGACAAATGAGCCGGAAGAAGTGGTTGAAGTCTTTGAAGAGGTTGACCAAGAGATGGATTCAATCATTGAAGAATTCTTATGCACAATTGAATCCTCTCCAATCGGGTTTGACATAGAGGGTAAGGAAGAAGATGCACAACCTCTCATGCGCTTGGTGAGTAATGAAGAAGAAATTGAATTGGAAGCAAGCCACCAAGAGGAAGAGGTTGAAATTGAAGAAGCTTGTAAAGAGGTGGAGGTCGTCAAAGAAGAGCATAAAGGAGTGGAACTTGCAAGATCATTAGGACCACCCCTTCCTAAGCCACCATCTAACATAACATTCAAATGGGTAAAATTCTTATCTCTAATCTTTACTTTCCCACTTGAATATGGTTTGATTGAAAATGATGGTCAACTTAGAGCTCTTTGTGGAGTTAAGAGTAAGAGAGAGATGTGTAGTGGTTGGAAACATCATCCCAAGTTCATGATGGTTGCATGCTCAAAGTTGAATGGCAATGGTTGGTGTAAAACCAAATGGAATGGGTCTAGGAGGTTGTTTGGAAGCTTCCTTGAGAATTCGGATCACTTCTCACCCAATTGGAATTGTGATGATCAACTTGAAGATGGGTGTAGAAACAAGATTTGGGATCCGGGAATAGATGAAGATCAATTTTGGAAGCCCTTAGCTTGTGTGGAACTTCATCAAAGCTTGCTGCCATTAGTTTTGAATTTTGGAGCTTACTTGAAGTCCAAGCATTGGTGGAGGTTTCAAGATGAGTACAAGCACAAGCCACCATAACAAGGGGCTTCCCAAATGTCCAACTTAAGGACTTAAACTAAAAGTGCTAGGTGGGAGACACCCCACCATGGTAAACTCTTTCCACTCTCTTTTAGATTTGGTCAATAAGTGATTGGAGTTGCCATTGTAGGTAGTTTTTCTTATTTTCTATACTCTTATGCATTTTGCTTTTATTGGTAGGTTGTTTATTGCATTCATGCTTTGCTTAGAATAGTTGTAGTTAGATTGCATTTTGCTTGTAGTATAAGTTTTGTTCTTAGTGTATTTGAAAATTTTTCAAAAACCAAAAAGATTTGTTGTTAAATTTGAATTTTGGTTGCTTTAGAATGTTTATAGATTAAGAGAGTATTAAATTCTGTTTTTGTGCTTCTTTAAAAAAAAAAGGGAATCGGCGCCAAGCGCGCAGTGCGCGCGCGCGCCGGTGGTGCATATCACACTCCTGGTACAAAAACCAGAGAGTTGTGCCCACTTTATGCCTACTTTGTGCCAGGCGATCCGCGCGTAAGCACGCATGGCGCGCGCGCGCCGATTGTCCCTGCTGCATCCGCGCGTGAGCACGCATGGCGCGCGCGCGGATTGTCCGTGCTGCATCCACGCCTGAGCACGCATGGCGCATATGCGCGGATTTGCATCCTGTTTTTCTCCTTTCTCCTTTCTCCTTCTTTCTTCTTTCCTTCTTCTTTCTTTCTATATTTTTTTCTTTCTTCTTCCTCTCTTGGAAAATTTTTTTTCTTTCTTTTAAAAATATAAAAATAATAATAATAATAAAAAAAATTTATAAAACAAAAATTTAAAAAAAAATTAAATTTTTTTTCTTTTCTTCCATTTTCTTTTATTGCATTTCCTTGTTTTCATGCATTGCATTTTAATTTTATTTTTTTTGTAACTTGTTTTTCCTTTTATTTTCTAAGTTTCTTATTTTAATAATGGTGTTGGATTCTTATATTTAATTGTTGAGAATTTCTTGGTTAATCTTGT
>NC_029791.2:34114849-34151356 GCF_000816755.2 Arachis ipaensis
CTCATGAAGAAATGAAGGAACCGTAAAACTGTCAAGCCCGACCTCCTGGCACTCAAACGATCATAACTTGAGCTACAGAGGTCCAAATGAGATGGTTCCAGTTTCGTTGGAAAGCTAACATCCGGGGCTTCAAAATGATATAAATTTTGCCATATGTTACTTCGCGTTCAGGGGCGCACACGCGCACTTTACACGCGCGCGCCGATGCTGTCCGTGGCCCACTTTTATGAAATCGCCCCTAGCGATTTTGCAGCTCATTTTGGGCCCAATCCAACCCATTTCCGCTGCTATTGAACCCAAGGATTGAAGGGGGAATGAAGGAAGTAGTCATAGTTTAGTTTTTATCATGTTTTAGGGTAGAATTCTAGAGAGAGAAGCTCTCTCTTCTCTCTAGAATTTAGGGTAGTTTAGGTTTAATTTTCTTAAATCCAACTTATAATTCTTGTTTTGATTTAGTTTTTCTTCTTAATTTCTTGTATTATATCTTTGCACTTTTAGTTTTACTTGTTCATTTCCTTCATTTTGTTACTTTTATGCTTATGAACTCTTGTTGGATTTCCATTTTCTTTTAATGCAATTTAATGTTTGATGTTCTTTTTATTGATGAATTGAGTTGTTGATTTACTTTTCTTGCTATTGATAGTTGGTAGATTTTATTATTCTTGCACATTTACTATGCTTTCCATATATGCCTTCCAAGTATTTGATAAAATGCTTGGTTGGATGTTAGAGTAGATTTTGAGCATTCTTGGCTTGGAAAGAGTGATTGGGCAATCTTGAGTCATGAAAAACCCAACTCATGTTGGTGATCTAGAGTTGTTAGCTAATATTGTTTCCATTGACGCTAATCTTTTGCTAATTAAATTAGTAAGTTGATTAGGACTTTTGGATTATTGTTTCCATTGACGCTAATCTTTTGCTAAGTTAATTAGTGAGTTGATTAGGACTTTTGGATTGAGATTAGCTAGTCTTGTTAGACTTTCTCTCATGGAAGATAATATGATACCTTCTTCCAATGTTGGAGATGACGTAATAAGATAAATTCTTGTTATTATTGTGGTATGATTGATTAATCTTGTTTGAATTTCTCCCTATTTGTTGGAGTTGACTAAATAAGATGAATTAATCATTGCATGACTAGGATAGAAGGCCTATGATCTCAATTCTTGCCATGAATGTCTCTCTTTTTTAATTGCTTTCTTTAGTTATTTGCTTGATTTACTTTTCTTGTCATTTATTTTAGTGCCCCTCTTATCAATCAAAAACCCCCTTACCCCTTCATAGCCAATAATTGATCACTTCATTGCAACTCTTCGTGAGACGACCCGGAGTCCAAAATACTCCGGTTATTTCTTATTTGGGGTTTGTTCTTTGTGACAACCGATATTTTTGCATGAAAGGATTCTTGATTGGCTTGGAAACTATACTTCACAACGAGACTTCATTAGATAAATTCTAAACCATAAAAAATTCTCTCATTAAAATGGCGCCGTTGCCGGGGAGTTGCAATGGTGTTATGTTAATGGCTATTGTGAATATGTTTGCCTTTTGCTTATTTGTTAGTTTTTGTTAGCCTTAGGACTAGTTGCTTATTTTTGTTAGCTTTTGTTTTTATTTGTTATCATGAATTCTCACCACTTTGGCTATGAGTTTGGTTCAAATTATGTTGTAGGAAATGGGAACTATAATGAGGATGTGCATCAAGGATGGAACAATCAAAGATGGGAGGAGCCTCAAAGGATTGATCACCCTTCTTGGCAACAACAACCTCCGAATTCTTATGGGTATAACTCTCATCCTAATGCATATCAATCTAATGGATGTGGTGACCCTTATTGTAATTGTCAACAACCACCACCACATGCCTATGAACCACCCCCTCAACCTAATTTTGAACCACCTTACTCACAAGCCCCATACCACCAAACACCCCCATATGACCCTAACCCTTATCCACCATATCAACCACCTTATGAACCATATGAACCACACATGGAACCACCACCATTCCAACACAATTACTCTCAAGAACCACTTCAATATACACCACCTCCATACCCTTACCAAGATGAACCAACTTCCGATTATGAACCTTTTCTCCCAAATAATGAACCTTCTCTCCCACCCACCATCACCTCCCGATGAAGCCCTCACGCATGAATTGAGAGATCTTGAATCTCATATCCTAAGGTGACAAGAGGAGGATGAAAAAAAGTTTAAAGAGTTAGGAGTCAAGATGGCTATCCTAGTGGAAGCCGTTAGCAATATGGCCTCCTCCCAACTAAGCAATCAAGGAACTCCCATTGACGAATGTGGAGAAGCAACCAAGGAGCATAGTGAGGGAGTGATTTTAGAGCTTTAAGGTGAAGAAGAGGAGTTGAAGCAAGAATTGTCACAAGGGGAAGAAGTTGAGACAAATGAGCCGGAAGAAGTGGTTGAAGTCTTTGAAGAGGTTGACCAAGAGATGGATTCAATCATTGAAGAATTCTTATGCACAATTGAATCCTCTCCAATCGGGTTTGACATAGAGGGTAAGGAAGAAGATGCACAACCTCTCATGCGCTTGGTGAGTAATGAAGAAGAAATTGAATTGGAAGCAAGCCACCAAGAGGAAGAGGTTGAAATTGAAGAAGCTTGTAAAGAGGTGGAGGTCGTCAAAGAAGAGCATAAAGGAGTGGAACTTGCAAGATCATTAGGACCACCCCTTCCTAAGCCACCATCTAACATAACATTCAAATGGGTAAAATTCTTATCTCTAATCTTTACTTTCCCACTTGAATATGGTTTGATTGAAAATGATGGTCAACTTAGAGCTCTTTGTGGAGTTAAGAGTAAGAGAGAGATGTGTAGTGGTTGGAAACATCATCCCAAGTTCATGATGGTTGCATGCTCAAAGTTGAATGGCAATGGTTGGTGTAAAACCAAATGGAATGGGTCTAGGAGGTTGTTTGGAAGCTTCCTTGAGAATTCGGATCACTTCTCACCCAATTGGAATTGTGATGATCAACTTGAAGATGGGTGTAGAAACAAGATTTGGGATCCGGGAATAGATGAAGATCAATTTTGGAAGCCCTTAGCTTGTGTGGAACTTCATCAAAGCTTGCTGCCATTAGTTTTGAATTTTGGAGCTTACTTGAAGTCCAAGCATTGGTGGAGGTTTCAAGATGAGTACAAGCACAAGCCACCATAACAAGGGGCTTCCCAAATGTCCAACTTAAGGACTTAAACTAAAAGTGCTAGGTGGGAGACACCCCACCATGGTAAACTCTTTCCACTCTCTTTTAGATTTGGTCAATAAGTGATTGGAGTTGCCATTGTAGGTAGTTTTTCTTATTTTCTATACTCTTATGCATTTTGCTTTTATTGGTAGGTTGTTTATTGCATTCATGCTTTGCTTAGAATAGTTGTAGTTAGATTGCATTTTGCTTGTAGTATAAGTTTTGTTCTTAGTGTATTTGAAAATTTTTCAAAAACCAAAAAGATTTGTTGTTAAATTTGAATTTTGGTTGCTTTAGAATGTTTATAGATTAAGAGAGTATTAAATTCTGTTTTTGTGCTTCTTTAAAAAAAAAAGGGAATCGGCGCCAAGCGCGCAGTGCGCGCGCGCGCCGGTGGTGCATATCACACTCCTGGTACAAAAACCAGAGAGTTGTGCCCACTTTATGCCTACTTTGTGCCAGGCGATCCGCGCGTAAGCACGCATGGCGCGCGCGCGCCGATTGTCCCTGCTGCATCCGCGCGTGAGCACGCATGGCGCGCGCGCGGATTGTCCGTGCTGCATCCACGCCTGAGCACGCATGGCGCATATGCGCGGATTTGCATCCTGTTTTTCTCCTTTCTCCTTTCTCCTTCTTTCTTCTTTCCTTCTTCTTTCTTTCTATATTTTTTTCTTTCTTCTTCCTCTCTTGGAAAATTTTTTTTCTTTCTTTTAAAAATATAAAAATAATAATAATAATAAAAAAAATTTATAAAACAAAAATTTAAAAAAAAATTAAATTTTTTTTCTTTTCTTCCATTTTCTTTTATTGCATTTCCTTGTTTTCATGCATTGCATTTTAATTTTATTTTTTTTGTAACTTGTTTTTCCTTTTATTTTCTACGTTTCTTGTTTTAATAATGGTGTTGGATTCTTATATTCAATTGTTGAGAATTTCTTAGTTAATCTTGATGCTTTGTGACTTGTTTGATATTAATTGTAATATTTGCTCTACACACAAGATTAGTGCTTTAGTCCTTCCTAACTCATGATCCCTTGTTTTTGTACCTTATTATCGTTGAGTTAGGATGGGACCAAATGCTCTCATGCTTATCAATAATCTTGTTCGTGTCGATTGTTGATTAGGCTTGATGCAACATGCTTTTCATCTCATTTACCTATGCTTTGACTTCACTCTTGCATCAAGTATTAATTGATATGCCCTTTGTCTATATTGCTCTCTCACTTACATGCGTAGCTAACATATAGTGAGAACTTTACTCTCACTACAAGAAAAAAGGCCTATGGCCACGCTTTTATGAGGGTGGTGATTGATTAGAGATTTGGCTACATTTTTTTTGCTACGCTTAAAAAGCGTGGCGAAAAGAGTCTATGGCCACGCTTTTATGAGGGTGGCAATTGATTCGAGATTTGGCCACGCTTTTTATTGCCACGCTTAAAAAACGTAGCCATAGAGAGAAACATGCACGCTTTTAAAGTGCGACGACAAAGTTTTGTTTTAGTGACATTTTAAAAGCGTGGCCGTTTCCTACAACTCTTTTGGAACGCTTCAAAAGCGTGGCCAAAAGGTCCTTCCAAACATAAAACGCTGCGTTCCTTTATAAATCAAAACGCTGCATTCTCTCCTACATTATTCGAAATGAAAGAACCCCCTTTTTCTCTTCAAAGAACCCAGAACCAGAAGTTAGCAATTGACCCATTGTTACATAAATAATTCTCTTCAAATAACAATATATGAAATTAAAGAACCCTCTTTCTCCTTCAAAGAACCCAGAACCCTAAAAGCTTCGAAGAACCGCAGCCCTCCACGAAGAACCCCAGCCCTCGCCACGCCTCCGCCGTCACTCTCTCTTCCGGAACTCCCACCATGGCAGTGGATCCGTCAACTGAACCGCCTCGATAATCTTCTTCAGCGCCTTCAAGTCCGCATCACACCATTGTAGCGCTTCGAGAAGCTGCCGTCTCTTCTCCACCACCGATTCCGCCAGCGCAGCTTCCGGTGCTTCGTCCAGTCCCATCAACCTCGCCACCAAAGCCGGCGAGCGACTCTCCGCGGTCGGCGATTGAGGCTTTGTCGCACGAGACTGGCGAATCTCCGCGAGTAACGTCGGGCTTCTCGGCACCTCGCATGGCGATATCGATTTCCGGCCGGTGGCAACTTCGGAAGTCTTCTCCTCTTTTGATATTTCTCCGGCGGCGATAAAGGAAATGGCGGAAGAAGAATTATTCTTAGGATTCTTCTTGTTACCTGATAATGAGGTGAATTAAAAAAGAAAAAGAAACGATTAGTTATGTGAACAATCGAAAATTTAGCGAAGAATGAAATGGATTTTGGTGTTTTACAGGAGAATGTGAAACGGACCGAAGGTGAGGAAGCGGCATTGGCGGCGGCTGTTGGAGCGGGAGATGAGGTGGAGAATGCCAGACATGCAGCCGATGGTCTTGGCGTGAATTTTTTCCGGCGCGTTTTCTCGCCGGGATGACGACGGTGACATCGCGCTGGTTTGCCTCTTCATCACCGTCTCTCTACTCGTTTCTCTTCCACCTTTTTGGAATTTTCTGGGCGTCGAAAATTTCAATGCGATATCATATTCTCACATTTGTCTGATAAAGTTGTGTTTTTGTTCATATAAGTGTTGTTGGTTCTGAATGATGAGTGGGTTCTTGGGAAACATGTAAAAAAATCTTGACCCTTTTACTGTCTCTGGAACCCCTTTGAGTTTTTCTTTCTGCTTGATGAAGTTGTTGAGTTGATTGTGCTTTATGATGTAAAGTTCCATTTGGAGTGATTTTTCCACTGAATGTGTTATTCTTGAAGATTATGCCAAGCTTTCTTTTTGTTTTTTGCTTGTTCAAATTTCATTCCGTGTTTGCATATTAATAATGTCTGTTATTTCAATCAGCATAATCATTGATTTACGTTTTAATGGTGTGCAGGAGATTCTATAATTAAAGGGCTTTTTGGATGATCAGATATTGATTAATTCACTGAGCTGAGTTGAAATTTCAATTTCAAGCTTGTGTTCATAATTTCTTCATTGAGTCACCTGCAAATGGAGTAGTAGAGTCTTTATCAGAGGTTCAGAATTCAGTTTCTGTTGCACAGCAGCATGATCCTCCTTCTACATCCGGGACTCCCCGTCCTACGCGGCCTCCCTTAAGACCATCTCGGAATCATGTTCATGGGCCTATACTAGGAAGCTAAACAAAGTTTCACCTATACTGAAATTAGTGAGTGTGGTACTAGTGTTGATAAGTCACTAGCAAACCCGATATTAGCTGATTCTGTATTAGATTTATGAACTCAATTGTTCCACAGTTGGGGTTTTTGATGTACCTCTAATCACTCCAGTCCCTATTTGTAGCGAAACATGGTTTGCTAGTTTTATAACTAACCAAGTTGATTTGTTTTCTTATGGCCTTATTGTTGGAAAAACTCATGGATATGTTCCTCTTTATTTTACTTATTGCCTTTATGGTTAGTTGATTACTCTATCTCCATGCTTTCTGTTTTCTCAGAATTGTTACATTCTGATTCCATTAGAGTTCAGTTTTAATCGATTGTTGCTTCTTGTGAAAGTTTTACAGTTTCCAGATCATGTTATTTTGGCAATACATGAATGGATAATAGTACAAATAAATTCTTTTTGTTGACAATTGATAAAAAATGATGAACTCATATACCAATTAATTGGCCTCTCTGACAGCTTGCTTGATATGTTAATTTCTCATTATGAAACATGTATCCAACTTATGACAAATAGATTAATTTTGCTGGTGTATTGGTTTATAGTTATATCTTTAATGATCACTCTATTTATAAGTTGATGAATCTTTGAATGCAGGTTTTATGTGGCAGAAGTTCTCCTTGCTTTAGAGTATTTACTTTTGCTTGGGATCATCTACAGAGACCTTAAACCCGAGAACGTGTTGGTAAGGGAAGATGGTCATATAATGCTGTCGGATAGATATCTTTTAAAAGTTTGTCCTCTCCTTATAGATGCATTTTTATTCTTTATTGTTTGTGTTTGAAGTTATTGATATAGCTTACATAATCTTTTTAATTGACACTTCAATGGCATAAAACATGTATCATGATATAATAGTCTTAGTTACTTTTCATTTCTTTATAGTATGCCTGACTTGCTTATACTTTATCAGAAGGAGGTAAACATGACTAGAAACTTGGAATTTAAGAGTTCCATCAGCTTGTTGCAACCCAATTAATTCTGCCCTTTAGTTTGACTATAATCTTTGATGAAAGTGCAGCCTTTTGGTTAATATTCTGTTCTGCTATGGATATTTGTGTTAGTTTCTTAATCTACATCTGCTATTGTGCTTTTAGATATTCTCTCTTGTCAAAGTTGGGTTGTCCCAGAATTGATGAAAAATGAGTAATTGCTTACAATTAGCCTTTCTAGATTGTCTTACAATTCCTGTGCTTTTGGTTGCAGGCATATGTGGAAAAGGTTCACAAGGCCTAGTGAATGCAGATTAGAAAATTTAGCCACCTAATTTGTGGATTCTATTTTAGGAATTGTTATTTATTGTCTTAGATGTGTATTATGTTTCCTTACACCCAGATTTTTGTTTTAGGATGAGGACATTTTCCTTTGGGATGAGGACCTTGGAGTTTAAGAGTTCCACCCAGATAAGAATGTTGAAAACCATCTCTGATTTCTAAAAATTAGAAAAAATATAGTTTGATGCTCTTAAATTGTTTAATTAAAAACAAAATTGGTGGAGATTACTTCTGTTTTATTTTTTTTTTAAATGGCCACTCCTATAATGTTACAAAATCTTAATGATTCTCAAATGATTTCAGTTATATATCTATCATTAAAAGTGAAGGGTTGGAGATTTCACAACCAGCACTTGATCCTCAACTTTCTGAAAGGTCTTGCTGTGGAGATTTCACAACCAGCTCTGGAAATTTTTCAGTTACTTACTGTGCTTAGAACTGGGTTTTAACTTCCTTGGTATCCAAATTGAAAGATCTTGTTGAGAGAAAAAAGCTAGAGGACTTGACAATTGGTCCAGTTCTCACTGTAAGTACATGTCTTTCATTTTCTTAAATTTAAAATTAAAGTAAGTGTTAGCAGCTTCATACATTTGTGTATTATTCTCCCTAAGATATGATTTATGGAGAGAAAACTACTCTTGAGTGCAGTAAGTGAGAAGATATGAACGAATTCTAGAGTTAATTGAAATAAGTTATACATAACTATTCTAGTGTAAATTGAGAAAATTAAATAGAAGAAAAGCATAGCTTAACGGAAAGCTTTTGAAGATGCATATACTCACAATCATGTTCTTACATACTTTTGGTTGTTGTACTTGCAGAAGGACATACAAAATTGGAGGTTGTGATTTAAGCAGCATTGCTCCTCCTTGTACCAGGTAAAGTTTCGGTAATAAGTAATTCAATTGGCTTTCTCTTTATTTTCCTAGACTTGAAGGAAGATTATCTATTTTCTTCAGGTGGATTGAATTGATGGCTCCTGTTTTCTCAAGAGCTGCATGGCATTGTGTTTGGTATATCATCCAGGTGGATTGAAATGATGGCTCCTGGATTAGTAATATGTAATTCAAGGATGGTAGCTTGCTTAGAATCTTCGTTAGCTTGGGTACTAGTAGTGTTTTTTTGTTTCAGTAAAAACTAGTGGTCTCTTTTGTAACTTCCTACTGATTCTAAAACATTTTCTCTTATGTAATAATATGTAAAGGAAGTAGATAATGTAATAGTTGTTGTAATGATTTTGATTTTTGGTATTTTGTTAGAGCATGTCATGTGATCAATCACACTATTTGGTGACAAGTTTATAAAGATTGGATGAGTTGATTTAAAATTAATGGTCATTGTATAAATTTTATAATTATCTATGAATTTTATAAGATTTTATTACAAAGATTAGAAAAAGAACAATAGAACCTGAACAAAGTTATAGCTACGCTTTAAAAGCGTAGCCATATTGTACAACAGTCATCAATAGCTACGCTTTAAAAGCGTAGCCATATCTCTTGCTATTGGCACGCTTTAAAAGCGTAGCCATATCTTTTGCTACTGGCACGCTTTAAAAGCGTAGCGATATCTCTCGCTGTTGGCACACTTTAAAAGCGTAGCCGTATCTTCAGCTATTGGCACGCTTTAAAAGCGTACCGATATCTTTCACATACGGCCACGCTTAAAAGCGTGGCAATAGATAAAAAGCGTGGCGACAGAAAAAGTGTGGCCATAGGTCATCAAAAGTGTGGCGATAGAGCAACCGGTACGCTAGCAGTTGTGACCCTTTCAAAAGCGTGCCAGTAGCTCAAAAAACGTGGCGAAAAGCTATCGCTACGCTTTTTTCAACTTTTCGCCACGCTTTAAAAGCGTAGCAAAATCCTGGTTTTCTTGTAGTGTCTTATTTGGCATTAGCCCCCGCCTATATTCTACTTTCTTTGCTATCTTTGTTGTAGGCTTAATTTTCTTTCTTTTTCTTTCCTTTTAGGTTGGCCACCAAGAAGGAAAGGAATGGAAGGGCTTCTAAATGGGACAACAAACAAGTTCACCCGCACAACCTTTTGAAGGAGCTCATCAATTGTAGAAACCCGTCCACCTTGCTCTTCTTTGCATACACCGAGGACGGTGCAAATTTCTAAGTGTGGGGAGGTCGTTTGACCGATCTCCATGGGTAACAATTTTCTTTCAACACCAATTCTTGATTTCCTTTGCTAGTTAGTTGTTGCATTGCATGATAAGTTGCATGATAGTCAAAATTTGTACATATTTGAGCATTTTTTTTTATGTTAGGACTACTTGGTTAGGGTGATTGATAAACCACTATTTCATGTTTTATCTTGTGCTCAATTGAGTGGATTTTATCAACTCTTTACCCGCTTATTCATAATATTTGCATGGTTTTATATTTCCTTCCTAATTATGTGCTTTGATGGAAAACATGCTTCTTTGATCTTATATTTGCTAATATTAAATCCTCTCTTATTACCATTAGATGCCTTGATATGTGTGTTAAGTGATTTAAGAGATTACAGGGCAGGAGTGGCTCAGAGGATAAAAAGGAAGCATGCAAAAGTGGAAGGAATACAAGAAGTTGGAGAAATTGCTAAACTGTCCAGCCTGACCTCTTCGCACTCAAACGGCTATAACTTTAGCTACAGAAATCCAAACGATGCAGTTTCAATTGCGTTGGAAAGCTAACGTCCGGAGTTTCGATTTGATATATAATATGCCATAGTTACCCTGACGCTAGGCGACGCGACCGCGTGCTCCATGCGGCCGCGTCGCAGTGACGGAAATCAGCGTATTTGAATTCTTCTCCAGCGATTTCTGGGCTGTTTTCGACCCAGTTTGCGGCCCAGAAAACTCAGATTAGAGGCTATAAAGTAGAGGGATTGCATCCATTCAAAAGAAGGCTCTCATATTCACAATTTTAGGAGTAGATGTAGTTTTTAGAGAGAGAGGTTCTCTCCTCTCTCTTAGGATTAGGATTTAGGACTTCTCTTAGTTTTAGGAGTGACTCTCAATCCCAGGTTCTTTATTTTTATTTATTTTTCCAATTTAATTTAATGAACTCTTCCATGTTACATATAATTTTCTTAATTAATGTTATTTGAAGTATTTCAATCCATGATTGCTTTCTTTAATTTATGTTATTGTTGCTTTACATCTGAAGGCATTTTTATTCCAGCAAATTTACTTTTTCCTCTTTTGGTCTTGGAAAAGAAAGCAGTAACTCAGGAGTTATCTTATCTCAACATAATTGATAACTGTTATCTTTGCTAATTGAACTGAGCTTCAATAATCCCAACTTTTTCTTAGGAAATAACTAGGATTTGAAGATCAAACTAATTAGTCCCTTGACTTTCCTTTACTTTAGTAAAGGTTGACTAAGTGGAATTAAGATTCAACTTTCATTGTTATTGATAAGAATAACTAAGTCTGGACTTCCAATTTCTCATACCTTACCAAAAGTTTATTTTACAGTTATTATTATTTTATTTTACTTGTCATTCAACTAACCTTTTACCTTAATCCAAAACCCCCAATTTACAAGATTCATAACCAACAATAAGAACATACTTCCCTGCAATTCCTTGAGAAGAGGACCCGAGATTTGAATACTCGGTTATCAATTTTAAAGGGGTTTGTTACTTGTGACAACCAAAACGTTTGTACGAAGGGATTTCTGTCGGTTTAGAGACTATATCTACAACGTGACTGTTTTTATGAACTTCTTTACTGGCAAAAATCCTAACGTCAAAATGGTGCCGTTGCCGGGGAATTACAAACGTGTGCCTTATTATTGGTTATTGTAAATATTTTTTTGATTTTTGCTTGTTTATTTGTTTTTATTTTTATTTTTATTTTTGCTTTTCCATAAATTAAGAGGTTATTTGTTTTTATTTAGTTATTAAAAAATTTTTTTTTTTCAAAAATTTGTTCTTAGTGTTCATCTTGATCTTCAAGTTGTTCTTCACGTTCATCTTGACCTTCAAGCTGTTCTTAGTTGTTTTCTTCATTTTGATCTAAAAATTTGAAATTTGGTGTCATTTTATTGTTTTTCTCTTTCCTCATTAAATTCAAAAATATTTTTAATTACTTTTTTTCGGAAAAAAAAATTTCAGATTTTTATTTTTAAAATTTTTATCTTATCTTATCTTATTTCAAAAATCAAATTTCAAAATTCAAATTTAAAAATTTTCAAAATTTAAATTAAAAAATTTTCAAATTTCAAATTTCAAATTTCAAATTTCAAATTTCAAATTTCAAATTTTCAAATTTCAAATTTCAAAATTTAATTCAAAATTTAAATAACCTTTTAATTTAAATTTATTTTTATTTTCATTTTTAATTTTTATTTACTACTATGAACTCTCACCCCTTTGGCTATGAGTCTGGTTACAATAATGTTACAGGAAGAAGAAACTACAATGAGAACAGGCATCAAGGTTGGAACAATCAAAGATGGGAGGAGCCACAAGGATTTGATCAACCCTCATGGCAACAACCACCTCCAATGGACTATCAACAACCACCACCATATGCCTATGAACCCTTTCCTCAACATAACTTTGGACCACCAAACTCACAAGCCCCTTTCCGCCATTCACCTCCATATGACCCTAACCCTCATCCACCATACCAACCACCTTATGAACCAAATGAACCCTACTATCTACCCCAAACCTCCATGGAGAAAGCACTTGCCGATCTAAACTCTACTATACAAGCTCTCTTCACCCAAATCAGACCACCGAATACCTTCAACAATCAACCCTTAAGCTCTAGTGCACTTCCTTGTCAACCACAGAATAATCTCTCCATCCCATCACCACCATCCATGGAAGAGCACCCACATCCACCAATCCAAGAGCAAGATGATCCCAATTATGCTATTGATATGGAACAGGAAAGAAGGAATCATCTTCACGAATCCATACTTCATAAAGAGCTAGAGGAGGCCCTACGGGTAAGGGTAAGAGAGACCCTTGAAGATGAAAGAATAGTTGGAAGGAGTTGTCATAGAAAAAAAAACATCGAGGATGAGTACGATTTTATACTTAAACAACTGGATAAAGCAGCAATTATTAAAAAGGAAGAAGTGGTTGCAGACTTAAGAGATGCTGTACCTCCATTGGAAAGTCCAGTCACAGAGCCTCCTTCCACGATGTTTGATGTTGATGTTGAGAAGAGCGTACAACCTCCAAGGTAGATCATAGTTGAAGATTTTGTAGAGGTTAATCAAGAGGTAGAAGATGTCAAAGAAGAGCACAAGGGAGTGGAGCTTGAAATTACCTTGCCAAAGTTGTTGGAAACCCTTCCCCCTAAGTTGCCATCATCCTTCACAACATTCAAGTGGGTAAAATTTATATCCCATAGCTTTCTAATCCCACTTGAATATGGGCTACTGGAGACGGATGGTCAACTTAGAGCTCTTTGTGGCATTAAGAGTAAGAGGAAGATGGTCAGTGGTAAGAATTGTCCTGCAAGGTTCATTATGGTTGAAAGCTTTAAGTTCAAACGCAAAGGTTGGTATAAAGCTCAACTGAATGGGCCTAGGAAGCTGTTTGGTCGCTGCAGTGAGATTTCAGATCACCTTTCACCTGGCTGGAAAAATGCAGATCGAGACAAAAACGGGTGTAAAAGTAAAGTTTGGGATCCTGGAATCTATTCTGACATCCAACACCCCGGGAGCCTAAGAATCTTTTTAAAGCTGCTCAAGGGTTTTACATGCCTAGTTTGGGACCCCGGAGGTTACTGGAATCACAAACACTGGTGGAGATTCCTGGATGAGTTCAAGCATAAGCCACCATAACAGGAAGCTCATCAAATGTCCAACTTAAGGACTTTAACTAAAAGTGCTAGGTGGGAGACAACCCACCATGGTATGATCGTTTCTTTTTAGTTTTTATTTAGTTTTATTTGTTTTCTAGTTTTATTTTATTTTATTATATTGAACCTGGAGTTTTACATCACATTCATATTAACACTGCATTCTGCATTTTCTTTTCAGATTAAAAAAAAAAAAAGCGAGCACGCGACGCGACCGCATCAGCGACGCGTCCGCGTCGCAAGGAGAGGGGAGAAAAATAAAAACGAACAGAGAGTTACGCAGGAGCAGCGCTGAAGGTGTGCTAATGGCACAAATCACCCCACGCGACCGCGTCACTTATGCGTCCGCGTCACATGGGAACTTTGGCCTCCCACGCGACCGCGTCACCCACGCGGCCGCGTGCCCTGAAAATCAACGTAAAAAAGGTGCTTGGCCGGAAGTTGTGCTGGAGTTGGGCTGGACTCGTGCTGGAAGCCCAAGCCCTCCCACACGAATGCGTGCCCCACGCGTCCACGTCATATTGAAGATAAGGCCATTCACGCGACCGCATCACCCACGCGATTGCGTCACCCAGAATTTTGGCAAAAATAGTTCGAACAGAGAGTTGCGCGACCACGAGGCTGCACTCGCGCCAATCGCACAAGACAGGCCACGCGTCCGCGTCACCTGACCTTCTTGCGCACCACGCGACCGCGTCACTCACGCGTCCGCGTCACAAGCGGCGCACAGATTATCCAGATCAGCCAAATTTCTTATCTTTTCTCTCTAATCCTTATTTTTCTTATCTTTTCTTATTTCTTTCTTCTTCCTTTCTTATCTTCTTTCCCTTCTCATCTCTCTTATTTTTCTTTTTATTTTATTTTAGTTTATTTACATACTTTCATTTATTGCATTATTTTCATTGGTGTTAAGAAATTTATTTGGGTCATTATTTCTATATTTTACTTGTGGATTACTAGAGGAATTATTTGACAATTATATATATTTATTTTTAAAGGGTTGCTTGCATGTTCAATTTATTATTTTCATTAGATTATTTAACGTGCATGCTATGTGTTTGTGAAAACGCCCGTATGGCATTGTGCACTACTTTTCAATATCTTTTATCCTACTACTCTGAATGCTTGCTTTTCATAAACTCCCTTTACTATTGTATTAATTGAAATTAATTGTCAATACAAACGTGATGGTTTGTTATAAAGTATTGCTTGGTCTATGCTACTCATGCCCTTTGCCAGCATGCCAATAAACACCTTGCATTCACTTGTCTTTACATGCACTAGCTATTTCCCATTGTTGGCTTTTCACATGTACTCGCGAGCATGTGTTAATGTCAGTTATATCTTCATGTGCATCCATCACCACATTTTCCGTTCTCTTCCTTGCTATATATATCTCTTTGAATTTAATTTACTTTCTCTTCCCTTTTTTCAGGATGGCCACCAAGAAAGGAAAAGAGAAAGCCATTCCCAAATCAACAGCAAGGAAAGGAACAAAAAGAGCCCCAGCTAAGGAACCACAACCCCCATCCACTTGCACATCTTAGCATGCACCGAGGACGGTGCAATCTTTAAGTGTGGGGAGGTCGATACCGATCTCCATGGGTTAGTTATTTCCTATTTTAACACCAATGTTAATTTGTTCATTGTTGCATCTGCATATTTGATTGCATGTTTATTTGATTTTATGCATTTAGTTACTACTTGGTTAAAGTAATAAAATTCTTTTTAGGACCCTATTTTTGAAAAATTTCACTAATTTAAAACCAAAATTTTTGTGTTAAACTTGTTTGAAGTTGTATTTGGAACATGGTTTTTGAGCCAAAGAACACACAACCTGTGAGACCTTGAGCTTATTTACATGATTACATTATTTAACCATAAATATTTTATTCCTGTGTGTTTCCTTCTCTATAATTGTGATCTTTACTCTGTTTCAGTCTATATGTCCAATATTTAGTGTATTTACATGCTTGCATATGATTGAGGCTATTATTTGATTTTAGCTCACTTATCCCAAATAAGCCTACCCTTTAAATCACACTTGTCAGCCACTTTGAGCCTTTTAATCCCTATTTATTCTATATTTTACCACATAACTAGCCTTAAGCGGAAAACAAATTAATTATCCCAATTGAATCTTTGGTTAGCTTAAGATAATGTGTTAATTAAGTGTGGGGAAACTGTGGGAACATGGGTTAATAAGGGAATGTATCATGTTTCTAATTTATTTGAATATTGGGAATTTGGGAACCTACTCATGAAAAACCAAAATAGAAAAATAATGGAGAATCCATGTGCATTGATAAGTTATGCTTGCTTTTATGATTCAAAAAAAATTAAAAAAAAAGAGAGAAAAAAAAGAAGAATATATGTTAAGTTAATGAAAAATCAATGCACATGTGATAAAAAAAAGAAAAAGTTGATACATGAGTATGTGATGTAAAAGTGGGAATTTTGGGTAGCTAGGCATGAACTAAAGTTATATAGAGTATATATGTTAGGTGAAAGCTTAGGTTAATTAAAGATTCAATTTATAAAGCTCACTTAGCCATATATATACCTTTACCCTTACCTTAGCCCCATTACAACCTTGAAAAAGACCTCATGACGTTTGCATTGGTATATTAAATATTGTTGATTGGTTAGATGAAGAACAAGGTTTAGAAAGCATGACTAGAGAAGAGTAGAATAAATAAGGAGACAAAATTACTCCAATATTAAGGTTAATAAAAGATCAATGCACATGTGATAAAAATTAAAGAAAAATTTGGTACATGAGTATGGGAATTATACAAAAGTGAGAATTATGGGTAGCTAGGCATGAATTTAAAAGTATATAGAGTATATGTATATTAGGTGAGAGCTTAGGTTAATTGAAGATTCATATTATAGCTCACTTGGCCATACATATATCCTTACCTTTACCTCAGCCCCATTACAACCTTGAAAAGACCTCATGATGTTTGCATTGGTACATTAAATATTGTTGATTGGTTAGGTGAAGAACAAAGTTTAGAAAGCATGATTAGAGAAGAGTAGAGTGATTAACCCTAGACACTTGAGAGTTAGAGTGATATACACTACCAGTAAGGGTTAAGTGCTAAATTCTATGTTCCCTGCTTTCATGAGCTATCTTCTTACAAGTTTACTTTTGCCTTATTTTATATGATTTGAATTAGTGAAATCTGATTTATATTTGTCTTAGAGAATTTATTTATTTTTAACCAAGTAGGTAGAAATATTTTGCATGTAGTTGTATTCATAGGTTGCATTTCATGCATTCTACCATTCCTCTTCATTTCTTTATAGCTTCTCTTGAGTTTAGCATGAGGACATGCTAGTGTTTAAGTGTGGGGAGGTTGATAAACCACTATTTCATGGTTTATCTTGTACTCAATTGAGTGGATTTTATCAACTCTTTACCCGCTTATTCATAATATTTGCATGGTTTTATATTTCCTTCCTAATTATGTGCTTTGATGGAAAACATGCTTCTTTGATCTTATATTTGCTAATATTAAATCCTCTCTTATTACCATTAGATGCCTTGATATGTGTGTTAAGTGATTTCAGAGATTACAGGGCAGGAGTGGCTCAGAGGATAAAAAGGAAGCATGCAAAAGTGGAAGGAATACAAGAAGTTGGAGAAATTGCTAAGCTGTCCAGCCTAACCTCTTCGCACTCAAACAACTATAACTTTAGCTACAGAGGTCCAAACGACGCGGTTCCAGTTGCGTTGGAAAGCTAACGTTCGAGGCTTTGATTTGATATATAATATGCCATAGTTGCTCTGACGCTAGATGACACGACCGCGTGCTCCATACGGCCGCGTTGCAGTGACGGAAATCAGCATATTTGAATTCTTCTCCAGCGATTTCTAGGCTGTTTTCGACCCAGTTTGCGGCCCAGAAAACTCAGATTAGAGGCTATAAAGTAGAGGGATTGCATCCATTCAAAAGAAGGCTCTCATATTCACAATTTTAGGAGTAGATGTAGTTTTTAGAGAGAAAGGTTCTCTCCTCTCTCTTAGGATTAGGATTTAGGACTTCTCTTAGTTTTAGGAGTGACTCTCAATCCCAGGTTCTTTATTTTTATTTATTTTTCCAATATAATTTAATGAACTCTTCCATGTTACATATAATTTTCTTAATTAATGTTATTTGAAGTATTTCAATCCATGATCGCTTTCTTTAATTTATGTTATTGTTGCTTTACATCTGAAGGCATTTTTATTCCAGCAAATTTACTTTTTCCTCTTTTGGTCTTGGAAAAGAAAGCAGTAACTCAGGAGTTATCTTATCTCAACATAATTGATAACTGTTATCTTTGCTAATTGAACTGAGCTTCAATAATCCCAACTTTTTCTTAGGAAATAACTAGGATTTGAAGATCAAACTAATTAGTCCCTTGACTTTCCTTTACTTTAGTAAAGGTTGACTAAGTGGAATTAAGATTCAACTTTCATTGTTATTGATAAGAATAACTAAGTCTGGACTTCCAATTTCTCATACCTTACCAAAAGTTTATTTTACAGTTATTATTATTTTATTTTACTTGTCATTCAACTAACTTTTTACCTTAATCCAAAACCCCCAATTTACAAGATTTATAACCAACAATAAGAACATACTTCCCTGCAATTCCTTGAGAAGACGACCCGAGGTTTGAATACTCGGTTATCAATTTTAAAGGGGTTTGTTACTTGTGACAACCAAAACGTTTGTACGAAGGGATTTCTGTCGGTTTAGAGACTATATCTACAACGTGACTGTTTTTATGAACTTCTTTACTGGCAAAAATCCCAATGTCAGTGATGATTTCTTTTCCAAGAAAAATTGTTTTTTTAGGGCACCCTACCAATTTGAAAAAAATTTTGGTGTCGAACTTGCTTGAAGAATTTATTTTGGAACATGGTTTTTGAGCTATGAACACAAGCATGTGAGTTTTGAGCCCAATGGTGTGGTTACATCTTATAACCACTTATTTTCATTCTTGTGTGTATTATTCTCTCTCTATGATTGTAATCTTTGATTTGTTTGATTCTATATGTCCATTATTCCATGTATACATACATTTATATGATTGAGGCCATCATTTCATTTAGCTCACTTACCCAAATAGCCTTCCTTCCATCAACCATTGTTAGCCAATTTTGAGCCTATTTAATCCCTTTTGTTCTTAATTTTAGCACATCACTACCCCTAAGTGAAAAACAATAAATGTCCCTTAATTTGAATCTTTGATTAGCTTAGGCTAGTGAGGGTGTGTATCAATTGGGTATGGGAAACTTGGGACATTGGTTGAGGTAAACGTGTAATTTTTATTTTTGTTGAAAATATTGAAAATTGGGTACATATTCATGCACTATATATAAAACCATATGCATTGATACGTTTGTATATACTTTAAAAAAAAAGAAAAAAAAAAGAAAAAGACATATATATATGTATATAAAAAAATATATAGAAAAGAGAAAAAGAAATAAAAAGGGGACAAAAATGCCCCAAGGTAAAGTTCAATAAAAATCAATGCATATGGGATGTTAATTAAAGAGAATGCATGAGTATGTGAAGAAAAAAAAGTGGGAATCATGGGTATTAGGTTTTGTATTAGAATTGTATAGGTTGTTATATGTGTTAGGTGAGAGCTTAGGCTAATCAAAGATGCAAATTTCAAGCCCACTTGACCATATGCATCCATACCTTGACCCTAGCCCCATTACAACCTATGAATAAGTCCTCATGATGAATGTATGCATGCATTGAATAATTGTTGATTGTTAGATGAAAAACAAATCATAGAAAGCATGATTAGAAGAGAATTGAGTGATCGAACCTATACACTAGAGCGACTAGAGCGGATACACTTCCGGTGAGGGTTCGATGCTCAATTCCTTGTTTCTGGCTTTCATGAGCGTTCTTCTTGCAAGTCTATTTGAACTTCATTTTGATATTTGAATTGGTAGAGTTTGTGAGTCGTCATATGACCTTTGCCCTACTTGCTTATATGTGTTCTTGGGGAATGATTTACTTTTAACCAAGTAGGTAGAAACATTTTGCATTTAGTTGCATGCATGTAGATAGGTTTATATAGTTTATTTGCATTGAATAAATGTTCATACCCTTTTCTTGTCCTTCTTTATTCTTAGCATGAGGACATGCTTGGTTTAAGTGTGGGGAGATTTGATAAACCCCGATTTTGTGGTTTATCTTGTACTTATTTTGGGGGATTTTATCAACTTTTCTCACATTTATTCAATGAAATAGCATGGTTTTGTAATTCTCCCTTGATTTGTGCTTAAATGTGAAAACATGCTTTTTAGGCCCTAAAATTGATGATTTTAATTCACTTTAATTCCATTTGATGCCTTGATATGTTTGTTGAGTAATTTCATGTTCATAAGGCAAGTATTGGATGGAAAAAGTGAGGAGAAAAGCATGTAAAGTGGGAGAACTCATGAAGAAATGAAGGAACCGTAAAGCTATCAAGCCCGACCTCCTGGAACTCAAACGATCATAACTTGAGCTACAGAGGTCCAAATGAGGCGGTTTCAGTTGCATTGGAAAGCTAAGATCCGGGGCTTCGAAATGATATAAATTTTGCCATATGTTGCTTCGCGTTCAGGGGAGCGCACGCGAACTTTGCGCGCGCGCCGATGCTGTCTGTGGCCCACTTTTATGAAATCGCCCCCACCGATTTTGCAGCTCATTTTGGGCCCAATCCAACCCATTTCTGATGCTATTGAATCCAAGAATTGAAGGGGGAATGAAGGAAGTAGTCATAGTTTAGTTTTCATCATGTTTTAGGGTAGAATTCTAGAGAGAGAAGCTCTCTCTTCTCTCTAGAATTTAGGGTAGTTTAGGTTTAATTTTCTTAAATCCAACTTATAATTCTTGTTTTGATTTAGTTTTTCTTCTTAATTTCTTGTATTACATCTTTGCTCTTTTAGTTTTACTTGTTCATTTCCTTCATTTTGTTACTTTTATGCTTATGAACCCTTGTTGGATTTCCATTTTCTTTTAATGCAATTTAATGTTTGATGTTCTTTTTATTGATGAATTGAGTAGCTGATTTACTTTTCTTGCTATTGATAGTTGGTAGATTTTATTATTCTTGCACATTTACTATGCTTTCCATATATGCCTTCCAAGTATTTGATAAAATGCTTGGAAGGATGTTAGTGTAGATTTTGAGCATTCTTGGCTTGGAAAGAGTAATTAGGCAATCTTGAGTCATGAAAAACCCAACTCATGTTGGTGATCTAGAGTTGTTAGCTAATATTGTTTCCATTGACGCTAATCTTTTGCTAATTAAATTAGTAAGTTGATTAGGACTTTTGGATTATTGTTTCCATTGACGCTAATCTTTTGCTAATTAAATTAGTAAGTTGATTAGGACTTTTGGATTATTGTTTCCATTGACGCTAATCTTTTGCTAAGTTAATTAGTGAGTTGATTAGGACTTTTGGATTGAGATTAGCTAGTCTTGTTAGACTTTCTCTCATGGAAGATAATATGATACCTTCTTCCAATGTTGGAGATGACGTAATAAGATAAATTCTTGTTATTATTGTGGTATGATTGATTAATCTTGTTTGACTTTCTCCCTATTTGTTGGAGTTGACTAAATAAGATGAATTAATCATTGCATGACTAGGATAGAAGGCCTATGATCTCAATTCTTGCCATGAATGTCTCTCTTTATTAATTGCTTTCTTTAGTTATTTGCTTGATTTACTTTTCTTGTCATTTATTTTAGTGCCCCTCTTATCAATCAAAAACCCCCTTACCCCTTCATAGCCAATAATTGATCACTTCATTGCAACTCTTCGTGAGACGACCCGGAGTCCAAAATACTCCGGTTATTTCTTATTTGGGGTTTGTTCTTTGTGACAACCGATATTTTTTCATGAAAGGATTCTTGATTGGTTCGGAAACTATACTTCACAATGAGACTTCATTAGATAAATTCTAAACCATCAAAAATTCTCTCATCAGTAGGACAGTATAATTTTTGGATAGAATAAATTATTTGTCTGAGATTGGATCAAATGACCACAGCGACTCTCTATAGAGGCCATGGATATGCAGAATTGAGAATAATGGAGTTGGTACTTAGCACCGATGTATTTAATTTTTATGTTATTTCATCAGTCAGGGGAAGAATGCCTTGAAATTTTTATACTAGTGATATGTATCTTCTGCATATTAAGTTGCTAAATAATGATAAATATTACTATCACAATATGCGCTCTACTCTTGGTTTAACATGAAACACAAGCACCTTGATAAGGTATACCGTTTTCAAACACCACTATTAGGATTGTTTACACAAATTACATATATTATTTTATTTCAATCAAACATTATATTGTTGTAGTTTGGGAAATATTTATAGTTCATTATTATAGGATCTTGTGAGGTGTAATTGATTTATTAATGTCCGTCTATGCCATCTAAGTCTGCATATGTGTATTGTAATACCCTAACTATCAAAATGTCACGCTTCCGGCTGTGCCACTCTGATAGCTCGGGTATTACGACGACTCTTATAATATTTAATACTAAAATATCATCCTGTTTGAAACTTAAATCGTATTACAGCTCAAAAGACTTTTTAATAGATAATATACATCTATATAAATATCAATACTTACAGAGGATACCGATGAGCGGATAATTTATACGCTTTTGGGCATTATTTTTAGGTAGTTTTTAGTATGTTTTAGTTAATTTTTATTATATTTTTATTAGTTTTATGCAAAAATCACATTTTTGGACTTTACTATGAGTTTGTGTACTTTTCTGTAATTTCAGGTATTTTCTGGCTAAAATTGAGGGATCTGAGCAAAAGTCTGATTCAGAGGTTGAGAAAGGACTGCAGATGCTGTTGGATTCTGACCCTCCTGCACTCGAAGTAAATTTTATGGAGCTACAGAAGCTCAATTGGTACTCTCTCAATTTCGTTGGAAAGTAGACATCTTGAGCTTTCCAGCAATATATAATAGTCCATACTTTTCCTGAGATTTGATGGCCCAAACTGGCGTTAAACGCTAGTGAGAAACCTTTTTCTGGCGTAAAACGCCATAACTGGCACACTTCTTGGCGTTAAACGCCCATTTTGGCACCCAGGGTGGCGTTTAACTCCAATTTGAGGCACATGCACATGGAAGCTTGAAAGCTCAGCCCAAACACTCACCAAGTGGGCCCTAGAAGTGAATTTCTGCACTATCTGCACTTAGTTACTCATTTTCTGTAAACCTAAGTTACTAGTTTAGTATAAAAACTACTTTTAGAGATTCATTTTGCAACTCATGACATTTTAAATTTCATATTGTATCTTCTACGACATGAGTCTCTAAACCCCATAGGTGGGGGTGAGGAGCTCTGTTGTGTCTCAATGGATTAATGCAATTACTATTGTTTTCTATTTAATCACGCTTGATTCTGTTCTAAGATACTCACTCGTACATCAATATAAAGAATATGATGATCTGTGACACTCATCATCATTCTCAAATTTATGAATGCGAGCTTGACAACTACTCCCGTTCTATCTGAGCTCAACGTAGTCATTGGGCGACAGCTTGAATGCGTATCTCTTGGGTTTCTAATCCACGAGTTTGACTTGCATCTCCTGACAACAGAACATTCGAATCCGTGAGATTAGAACCTTCGTGGTAGAGGTTAGAACCAATTGGCAGCATTCCTGAGATCCGGAAAGTCTAAACCTTGTCTGTGGTATTCCGAGTAGGATCTGGAACAGGATGACTGTGACGAGCTTCAAACTCACGAATGTTGGGCGCAGTGACAGTGTACAAAAGGATAGAGAGATCCTATTCCGACACAAGTAAGAACCGACAGATGATTAGCCATGCGGTAGCTATGCCTGGTATTTTTCATCCGAGACGAGAGATCCGACAGTTGATTAGCCGTACAGAAACCGTGCCTGGACCATTTTCACTGAGAGGATGGATGGTAGCCATTGACAACGGTGATCGACCAACATACAGCTTGCCATGGAAGGAAGCCATGCGTGTTTGGAGAAGAAGACAGTAGGAAAGCAGAGATTCAGAAGGCAGAGCATCTTCGGAACCTCAACCTGTTCCTCATTACTGAATCACAAGTACCATTCATTTCATGTTATTTACTTTTCATAAATAAAATCATTTTTATCACTAATCTCCTGACTAAGATTTACAAGATAACCATAGCTTGCTTCAAGCCGGCAATCTCTGTGGGATCGACCCTTACTCACGTAAGGTATTACTTGGACGACCCAGTGCACTTGCTAGTTAGTTGTGCGTAGTTACAAAGGTGTGATTGTAATTCCGTGCACGAAGTTTTTGGCGCCGTTGCCGGGGATTGTTCGAGTTTGGACAACTGACGGTTCATCTTGTTGCTTAGATTAGGAAAAGTTTATCTTTTTTGATTTAGAGTCACTAAATTTGAGTATTTTATTATTGTTTTTGTTAAAATTTTAAAATCCTTGTTTTCTTTTTCTAGATTTTTTTCGAAAATTTTTAATAAATAGATAAAAATCAATAAACTAATAATTGAGTCTTCTGTTTGAGTTTAGTTTCATGTTTTAAGTTTGGTGTCAATTGCATGTTTTTATTTTCCTTCAATTTTCGAATTGTATGTTCTTTTTATTCTTCATATTTTCGAGTTTTATGTTCCTTGTTCTTTCTTGATCTTCAAGTTGTTCTTGTTTATTTTTTCTTGTTTGATCTTTAGTTTTTCTTGTTTTGTGTCTTTCCTTATTTTTCTTGTGCATTTTCGAATTATTAGTGTCCAAAGTATAAAAATATTTAAGTTTGGTGTCCTTTGTGTTTTTATTTTCCTAAAGATTTCCAAAAAGTGTTCTTGGTGTTCATCTTGACATTCAAAGTTTTCTTGTTTGTTTTCTTTGTTTTGATCTAAAAATTTTAAGTTTGGTGTCATTTTATTATTTTTCTCTTTCCTCATTAAATTCAAAAAAATATCTTTTCCTTTATTTACTCATCATTTTCGAATTCCTTAGGTTGACTTAGTCAAAATTTTTAAAATTTGGTAGTTTCTTGTTAGTCAAGTCAAAATTTCAATTTTAAAAATTTATCTTTTTAAATCTTTTTCAAAACAAATTCTTTTTCAATTTTCTTTTTATATGTTTCGAAAATCTTTTATAAAATTTTTCAAAATTTTTTTTCTTTTTTTATATAATTTTCGAATTACTTGTCCTATTTTATTATTTTGATAAAAAAATTTTAAGTTTGGTGTTTTCTTGTTAAGAAAGTTTCAATCTTTAAAATTTTAAAATCACATCTTTTTTCAAATCTTTTCTTTTATTTATTTTCTTACAAGTATCTTTAATTTTAAGACATCTTTTTCAAAACTTCCTAACCATTTTCTCTCTCTTCATTTTTCGAAAATCCTCAGCCACAATTTTTCAAATCTTTCTAATTAATTAATTAATTTAGTTTTCTAATTTCTTTTATTTATTTTTTTTCTTAATTTTCGAAACTTGCATCAATTTTTTTATTTACTTTATTTTAATTTCTTTAATTTCAAAAAAAAAGGGAAATACAATTTTTATTTACAATCCACATCATCTCCCTTTCTCCATCATGGACCTGAGTGGAAATGAACAGTCCAGAAGGACTCTGGAGTCATATGCTAACCCCACTACTACTTCATATGGGAGTAGTATCTGTATACACCCCATCAGAGCCAGCAATTTTGAGCTAAACCCTCAGCTCATTATCATGATGTAGCAAAATTACCAGTATTCCGGTCTTCCACAGGAAGAACCTACTGAATTTTTGGCACAGTTCTTACAGATTGCTGACACAGTATGTGATAAGGAAGTAGATTAGGATGTCTACAGATTATTACTGTTTCCATTTGCTGTAAAAGATAAAGCTTAGAGGTGGTTAAATAACCAACCTACAGCAAGTATAAGAACATGGAAACAGTTATCAGACAAATTTCTGAATCAATATTTCCCTCCAAAAAGGATGACACAGCTAAGGCTGGACATCCAAGGCTTTAAACAAGAGGATAATGAATCTCTTTATAATTCCTGGGAGAGGTACGGAGAGATGCTAAGAAAGTGCCCCTCTGAAATGTTTTCAGAATGGGTGCAGTTAGACATCTTCTACTACGGGCTTACAAAAAAGGCCCAGATGTCTCTAGACCACTCAGCTGGTGGATCTATACACATGAAAAAGACAATTGAAGAGGCTCAAGAGCTCATTGATATAGTTGCTAGAAATTAACATATGTACCTAAGTAGTGAGTCCTCCAGAACAAGTTGTTGAACTCAATCAGCAATTGCTTTTTATAACAAAACAGTTAGCAGAATTTAAAGAGATGCTACAAGACACTAAAAAGGCTAACAAGAATATAGAAGCACAATTAGATCAGACAAGACAGCAGTTATCTAAATAGATAACAGAAGAGTGTTAAGCTGTTCATTTAAGGAGTGGGAAGACATTGAATGTCTCAACTCAAGGTAGTAGAAAGCCAAGAAAGGAACAACTGACAGAGGATGACCAAACCACTGTCCAAAATCCCTCTGAGGACAGTAAGAGCCCAGAGAGGAATGATTCTGGCGTTCAAATGCCAGAAAAGGGTGAAAAGTTGGCGTTGAATGCCCAGTAGATGGCCAATTCTGGCGTCCAGATGCCAAAAAAGGGTGGCAATCTAGTGTTAAACACCCATACAGCACCCAATTCTGGCGTTCAAGCGCCAATGGGGGATCAGACACCTGCAAGTGCTGATAACAACCCCCTTAGGCAGGCTTCTCCAACTACTTCTGTAGGAAGTAAACCTGCAGCAACTAAGGTTGAAGAATATAAAGCCAAGATGCCTTATCCTTAGAAACTCCGCCAAGCGGAACAGGATAAACAATTTGTCAACTTTTCAGACTATCTCAGGACTCTTGAAATAAAGATTCCATTTGCAGAGGCACTTGAGCAAATACCCTCTTATGCTAAGTTCATGAAAGAGATCTTAAGTCATAAGAAGGATTGGAGAGAAAACGAAAAAGTTTTTCTCACTGAAGAATGCAGTGCAGTCATTCTGAAAAGCTTACTAGAGAAGCTTAAAGATCCCAGAAGCTTTATGATACCATGCACATTAGAGGATGCTTGTACTAAGACAGCTCTATGTGATCTTGGGGCAAGTATCAACCTGATACCTGCATCCACTATCAAAAAGCTTGGTTTGACTGATGAAGTTAAACCAACCCGGATATGCCTCCAACTTGCTGATGGCTCCATTAAGATTCCATCAGGCGTAATTGAGGACATGATTGTTGATGAGCGGATAATTTATACGCTATTTGGCATTATTTTTAGGTAGTTTTTAATATGTTTTAGTTACTTTTTATTATATTTTTATTAGTTTTTATTCAAAAATCACATTTCTGGACTTTACTATGAGTTTGTATGTTTTTTGTGATTTTAAGTATTTTCTGGCTGAAATTGAGGGACCTGAGCAAAAATCTGATTCAGAGGCTGAAAAAGGACTGCAGATGCTGTTTGATTCTGACCTCCCTGCACTCGAAGTGGATTTTCTGGAGCTACAGAAGCCCAATTGGTGCGCTCTCAATTGAGTTAGAAAGTAGACATCCTGGGCTTTCCAGAAATATATAATAGTCTACTTTGCCCGAGATTTGATGGCCCAAACCGGCGTTCTAAGTCAGCATAAAATTTCTGGCGTCAAAACGCCAGAACTGGCATAAAAGCTGGATTTAAACGCCCAAACTGGCACCCAAGTTGGCGTTTAACTCCAAGAAAAATCTCTACATGTGAAATCTTCAATGCTCAGCCCAAGCACACACCAAGTGGGCCCGGAAGTGGATTTCTGCATCATTTACTTATTTCTGTAAACCCTAGGCTACTAGTTCTCTATAAATAGGACTTTTTGCTATTGTATTTTCATCTTTTAATCATGCTTTGATGATTGAACCCTTTTTGGGAGGCTGGCCATTTGGCCATGCCTAGACCTTCTTTTATTTATATATTTTCAACGGTGGAGTTTCTACACACCATAGATTAAGGTGTGGAGCTCTGCTGTTCTTCATGAATCAATGCAAAGTACTATTGTTTTTCTATTCAACTCAAGCCTATTTCTTCTCTAAGATATTCATTCGTACACAAGAACATGATGAATGTGATGATTATGTGACACTCATCACTAATCTCACCTATGAATGCGTGCCTGACAACCACTTCAATTCTACATGCAAACAAGCTTAAATGTGTATCTCTTGGGTTTCTAATCTAAGATTAAAACCTTCGTGGTATAGGCTAGAATTATTGGCGGCCATTCTTGAGATCCGGAAAGTCTAAACCTTGTCTGTGGTATTCCGAGTAGGATCTGAGAAGGGATGATTGTGACGAGCTTCAAACTCGCGAGTGTTGGGCGTAGTGACAAACGCAAAAGGATCAATGGATCCTATTCCAACATGATCGAGAACCGACAGATGATTAGCCGTGCGGTGACAGCGCATTTGGACCATTTTCACTGAGAGGACGGGAGGTAGCCATTGACAACGATGATACCCAACATACAGCTTGCCATGGAAAGGAGTATGAATGATTGGATGAAGACAACAGGAAAGCAGAAGTTCAGGAGGAACAAAGCATCTTCATACGCTTATCTGAAATTCTCACCAATGAATTACATAAGTATCTCTATCTTATTTTATATTTTATTCATCTTTTAATTATCAATTCTCCATAACCATTTGAATCTGCCTGACTGAGATTTACAAGATGACCATAGCTTGCTTCAAGACGACAATCTCCGTGGGATTGACCCTTAGTCACGTAAGGTTTATTACTTGGACGACCCAGTGCACTTGCTAGTTAGTTGTGCGGAATTGTGAAAAAGAGTTGAGATTGCAATTGTGCGTACCAAGTTTTTGGCGCCATTGATGATCACAATTTCTTGCACCATGTTTTTGGCACCGTTGCCGGGGATTGTTCGAGTTTGGACAACTGACGGTTCATCTTGTTGCTTAGATTAGGTAACTTTATTTTATTCTTCAGAATTTTTAAGAACGAATTCTAGAGTTTCAGATGATACTTTCATCATCACAAGAGCTAGTTGATTCCCATCAATTTGGCTGTTGTATGTAATGTCTGCTGAAACTTGGCTAGCCATGTCTAATCTTTTTAGATTGAAGCTTTAGACTAACATTGCATAATTCCTGGAATTCGTATTAAAAATTTTGAATTTCTTTATTTTCTTTTTTTTTCCAAATAATTTTCGAAAAATTACAAAAAAAAAATTTATAAAATCATAAAAATAAAAAATAATTTATGTTTCTTGTTTGAGTCTAGTGTCTAATTTTAAGTTTGGTGTTAATTGCATTTTTCTAAATTTTGAAAATTACATGCATTATGTTCTCCACTAATCTTCAAGTTGTTCTTGATAATTTCCTTGCTCTGATCTTTGAATTCTCTTGTTTTGTGTGTTTTGTTGTTTTTCATATGCATTCTCAATTTGTCAATATCTCTAATATAAAAATTTCTAAGTTTGGTATCTTACATGCATTGTTTATTTGATCTTAGTTTTCCATGATTAGTTGCATTTTGATTGTTTGTCATCATTGAAAAATTCAAAATTTTTTTTCAAATTATGTCTTTTCAAGTCAATAATACAGAGAATTAAAGATTTAGAACATGCAGCAGATGAATTACAGAGAAAAAGCTGGGCGTTCAAAACGCCCAATAAGGAAGGAAAACTGGCGTTTAAACGCCAGCCAGGGTATCTGGCTGGGCGTTAAATGCCCAAAAGGGTAGTATTTTGGGCGTTAAATGCCAGAATGGATACCATTCTGGGCGTTTAACGCCAGGATGGCACAATAGGGAAGATTTTGTTTTCAATTCAAATCTTTTTCAAATTTTCATAATTTTTCAAAATCAAATCTTTTTCAAATCATATCTTTTCAATCATATCTTTTCAAAATCAAATCCTTTCCAAATTTTTTTATTATTATTTTCGAAAATCCTTGCTAACAATTAGTGATTTGATTCAAAGATTTCTTCCTTGTTAAGAAAGGTTCAATAATTGAATTTTAGAATCATATCTTTTAAATTTCTTGTTAGCCAAGGCATTAATTTTAAAAATCAAATCTTTTTAATTGTTTGTCAATCATATCTTTTTAAAACCATATTTCCTCAATCATATATTCTCAACCAAAACTTTTTCAAAATGATTTTCAATCATATCTTTTTGATTTCTGATTTCAAATTTTTTTAAAATCACTTAATTACTTTCTCAATTTTTATTTTCGAAAATCATTACCAAATTTTCAAGATTTCTTTTAATTATTTCAAAATATTTTTAAAATTAATTTCGAAAATTCTTCCCCCCTTCTCACATCCCTCTATTTAAGGGACTAACACTCCTCCTCAATGTGCAATTCAGACTCCCTCTCTCTCTAAGTTCGAATTCTCCCCTCTCTACCTCCTCCTTCTATTCTTCTTTTCCTCTGACATCTCAAAGAATCTCTATACTGTGACATAGAGGATTCCATACTTTCTTCTCCTCTCTTTCATATGAGCAGGAGCAACGACAACGACATTCTTGTTGAAGCTGATCCTGAACCTGAAAGGACCTTGAAGAGAAAGCTAAGAGAAGCTAAAGCACAACTCTCTGGAGAGGACCTAACAGAAATTTTCAAACAAGAAGAAGCCATGGCAGCTGTTCCGAGGGTTACCTGAAACTGGAGGTCGATCTCGGATGAGATCCTTGGTGCTGGTCGGAGATGATGTATCCGACTCGTTGGACTTGCTGCACTGCTGATCCTTGGCCACCGGAGGGTGGAGGGTACCTGCAAGAGACTCCGATGCTTAAGTTAGCACGGGTATTAAGCAGGTTTTTTTGTAGAATCAGAGTATGAGTTATACCTGGGTGCTCCAGTGTATTTATAGTAGCGTGGGCTGACCTTTCTGATAAGATAAGTTAGTTATCTTATCTTATCTTATCTTTATCTTGAGTGAAGTTAGCTTATCTTTTAAGGGAACCGCCTTTATCTCTGTAGGCTCGAACTGCCTTTGGATTTGGGTCGTGTTCCTACATTTGGGCCTTTTCCTGGGCTCTCCTGTCGATTTGGCCGATCTCTTTAAGAAGAGGTCGGATAGTTGGACCTGAAGTGGTCAGTCGTTTTGCCACCAATCATCCCGGGTCGGACAGTGCGACCCAGGGTATGAACAGTGCCCCTGCTTTGAGCTCGGTCTTCTTTTTGAGGTCGAGTTCTTGACTTCGGTCCTTCTCTAATGAAGCTGAACTCAAGCATTTTGTCGATTCCTTTGTAGAAGCTTTTGAATGTAGAACGTTTTTCCTCTAAAAGCGCGCGCTTTTATATCGGCGCTTTTTTGGGAATGCAAGCGGTTTTAATATCCGCATTTAATTGGCATTTAATTGCCCCGTTCTCCTAACTTCTCTATTTTTTGAATTTTGCACTCAGGAAAACGGTTTCTCTCCTTCGCCCTTTTCGTAACTTCTTCACATTTCTTCTTTCACTCTCTCGCTTTCTGTCTTTCGCTTGCGCTTCTGCTTTCGTCGCTTGGCGTTTTTTCTGGGCGGCCTTTGTCTCTGCGCTTCCACTCTTCTTCGCAACTTCTTCCGTCTTCAGGTTAGTCTCATTTCATATTTTCCTCGTTTATTTTTGTTTTTTGCGATGGGGTTTTCCTTTTGATATTCTTTTTTGGAGAAAGTTTGGATCTTTCCGTTTTTTATCATGCTTGACTTGTTGCATGCTCTGAAATTTCTTTGTTTTTTGGTGCGAATCTTTTCCTTTTGCCTGTTGCCGCCGTTTCTGTTTGTGCCTTGGCTGATGATTTTTTGCTTGATTTCAAAAGAAAGTTTGTGCCTTTGTTGCTTGATCTTTTTTGACATTTCTGATATACTGTAGAAGTAGTGCTTTTTGCTGGTAAACTTGTAGAAGTGTGGTCCTTTACATTTTTGCTTCCTTTGTTTTCTTTCTGGATTTTGTTTTGACGAGTGCTGGGATGTAAGCCGTAGAAATAACTTGAGAACCTTGCTTATTTTACTGCCTCCAAGGGATTCCCCGCGACCTTTGTCTTGGGTCTTGGGGTTTTCCCTTTTTGTTTATCCGCCTGTCGAGATGTTTTGTCCTCTGTCCGAGATGTTTTTGTGTAATCCATTCTTCCTTTCTTTTTGTAGGATTTAGTTGACCTCATGTCTTCCCGAAATAACATAACAGAAATGCCTTCCCAGGTTCCTGCGGGTATGGCTGATTGGGTGGACTCCATGGTTCTTATGTGTGTCTCGCTGGTTGATTCCGAATTTTGTACTCAACTTAGGCAGTTTCACAGTGTCTGTAGTAATTCTGGTGATGAGAAGAATTATGAACTTGTCCCTCCCTCTTCTGACGAGAGAGTCTATTTTTCGACTCGAGTTGTTGACAATCGCCCCTTCTTTTATGCTTACGATTTTTTCTTTGGTCAACTGGGTATTACTCTTCCTTTTACTCCATTTGAAACCGACTTGTTATGGTCTTGTAATGTTGCCCCTTCTCAACTTCATCCCAACTCCTGGGGTTTTATAAAAATTTTCCAATTGCTGTGCGACGATTTTGGTATTCCTGCTTCCCAATCTCTCTTTTTCTATTTGTTTGTTTTGACTAAGCCTGGTGTGGTAAAAAAGAAGTCAGCTTGGGTCTCCTTTCGTTCTACTCAAGGAAAGAAAGTTTTTCCATGTTTGACGAGTCATTTCGTGACTTTAAGAACTACTTTTTCAAGATCCGAGCTGTTGAAGGAGCTCGGCCTTTTTTTCTGGATGAAAATGATGAACATGCCTTTCCCTTGGAATGGCAAAAGGACGTGAGGGTCTCCCGGTATTCGTGGGAGATGTTGGATGAGGCTGAGCGGGCCTTTGTGACTATCTTGGAAGAACGCTGGGGTCAACCTCCCCATCTTGACACAAAGAAATTCCGAACCAATCCTTCTCTTCTTCAATCTGAACTGGGTATCTTGTGTTTCTCTTATGATTTCGTTTATGTTGCTTTGTAACTGTCTTTTTGGACTTGTCCAACTTGTAGCTGAGTTTTCTGTTTCATTTGTAGAGGCAATGAAGAATAATGAATCCATGAAAGCTTATAAGAGGGCGCAGAGGGCGACTGCTGCCAGAAATGCTGCTGCCCAGGTGGCTGGGGAGGGATCTTCCTAAGTGCGCGAGAAGCCCTCAGTGCAGAGTTCTGCCGGGGTGAAGAAGGTGATCCCTACTCCCCAAGTTCGTTTGGCCGATCCTCACGTCACCTCTGCTGCCCCTTCTGTTGCTCCTCCCAATAAGAAACAAAAGACTGCTGAGCCTTTTGACCTCGATGCTCCTGATTTTAATGCTATTGAATTCGTGGATCAACAAATCGGTCCCTCGGTGCTCTTTCCATGGACGATGTGTCCATCCTTCATCACTTGGAATTTATGGCTCGAAATCATGTTAAGATGGCGTACATGTCGGCTGCCATATATCGGACTGCTCAGAATCTCCCTCTCCATGCTACCAAGGCGTTTATGGAGGAGGCGAAACAAGAATTTGACCGGATGAAGGGGCTGAAGGAGGAGCTTGAGGTGAAGGTGGCTAAGCTGGAAAAAGACTTGGAGAACGAAAAGGCAAGTTCTGAAGCGTTGGCTGCCTCTTTGAGGTTGGCTGAAGATGCAACCTTGATGCATAAGGATAGCTATGTTACCTCCTATAGGGAGGGGAGGCGCCTGAGGGAGGAGCTTGACAATGCCCGAGAAGACTATGCTGAGCTCCAAGGTCATCTTGTTGGCAGCGTGACTGCTGCTTACGAGAACTTAAGAGAGCAAGTTTGAATTATTGCTCCCGAGGCAGATCTTACCCTTTTTAGCTTGGATAATGTTGTCAGGGATGGCAAGATTGTCCCTGACGATGAGGGTGATGATGACGAGGTTGTTCCTCCCCCTGTGTTCTCTACTAAGGTGCCGACTTCTTCCGTTCCTCCGGCTGTGCCTGACTTGGATTGCCAGATCCTAAACCGGGGGGATGGTACTGTAGATGCGGTGCCGATTCAGACTCGCCCTCCCTCTCCTGGTTCTGATGCTGTCAAGAAAGCTCCTGATGCTGCCGAGAAGAGTTCTGATGCTTGTTGATCTTTTTTCTCTAGAGTAGTTGGCCCGGCTTGTGGGCGTTTTGAAACTTTTTTATTTTGATTGCTGACGTTTCTTAGTTGCTTTTTTTTAGCAATCTTTTTTATTTTGAAAAACAAACAATTAGCTTGCCATCTTTTGGATAGTAAGTGTTGGTGATCTTTTAAGGCCCGATAACTCTGTATAAAGGACCGGTTTTTTGGCTAGGCGTCTTTTGTCTTCTGTCGCTGCTGAAATCTTGCAGCTCGACCTCCTTGGGCTATTTTGTTTTGTAGCTTGAATCTCTGTGGTTGTAGGGGTCCGACTTGTTTAGTTTTCTCGCTTTGTGTGTGTTTTTTAGCGTTCTGTAACCAATTTCTTTGCGTTGGTCCCCTGCTAGACTCTTTTTTGTAATCTTCTTTCTTGGACTTTGGTCAGGTTTTTTTACTTTTGACCTTCTCGTCTCGGGCTGAAATTATTAAGTCGAGTCCTTCTAAGTTATTTTCGTAATCCTCTTTCTTGGATCTTTGTCAAATCTCTTTCAGGGATTACTTTGATAACTTTTAAGTAGTAGGAGTCCGACTTGGTTATATCGGTCTCCTTTAAGTTATTTGTAGTCCTCTTTCTTGGATCTTTGTCAGATCTCTTTCAGGGACTACTTTGATAACTTTTAAGTAGTAGGAGTCCGACTTGGTTATATCGGTCTCCTTTTAAGTTATTCGTAGTCCTCTTTCTTGGATCTTTGTCAGATCTCTTTCAGGGACTACTTTGATAACTTTTAAGTAGTAGGAGTTCGACTTGGTTATATCGGTCTCCTTTTAAGTTATTCGTAGTCCTCTTTCTTGGATCTTTGTCAGATCTCTTTCAAGGACTACTTTGATAACTTTTAAGTAGTAGGAGTCCGACTTGGTTATATCGGTCTCCTTTAAGTTATTCGTAGTCCTCTTTCTTGGATCTTTGTCAGATCTCTTTCAAGGACTACTTTGATAACTTTTAAGTAGTAGGAGTCCGACTTGGTTATATCGGTCTCCTTTAAGTTATTCGTAGTCCTCTTTCTTGGATCTTTGTCAGATCTCTTTCAGGGACTACTTTTATAACTTCTCATTTTGGGCTGACTTTGTCATGTTGAGCCCTTCTAAGTTAAAGTAATCCTCTTTAATAGGGTTGGCCAGACCTCTTTCTAGGGTTTACTTATAACTTGGGTTGACTTGGTCCGACTTCTTAACGTCGGCCAGTCTTTAAGTTATTATTTTAGCATTCCGTAAGACCTCGTCAGGTTCTTTTTTTGGATCGCTTTCGATAACTTCTTACATTATTCTGTGTTCATCTTTGCCGATCTGTAGAAAGTGGTTGTCATTTCTAGATTGTCCTTTGGGTGAATCGCGTTTTCACCTTTATCGGACGGTTGTCTTTATCGTGATCGTGCAGTGAAATTGTTTTTCACTTTCTGCCGATCTGTTGCTTTATAATCGGACGATGAATACTTCAGATTAATGCGTCTTGAAATCTTTGTAGAATATCTAAAATATATTTTATTTTAAAGGAAGAGTGCAAGTATATACATATGAGATTGTCTGAGTCTCAACTTGGTGCCTCATTAAAAAACCTTTTCAGGAAAAAGAGTGCATCCAATGATGAGATCTTTTATCTTTTCTAACTGTAGTACCTTCTGAGGTTACAGGCGTGCCATGACCTGGGAAGCTCTCGTCCATTGAGTTCAGACAGTCTGTAGTAGCCCTTTCCAAGTACTTCTACAATTCGGTAAGGCCCTTTCCAGTTCGCTGCCAGCTTTCCCTCTCCTGGTCGAGTTGTTCGGATATCATTTCGGATTAGGATGAGATCATTTTCTGTGAAATTTCTCGGCACTACCTTTTGATTATATCTGGAAGCCATTCGGCGTTTTAGAGCTTCTTCCCTGATCCGAGCTCTTTCTTGGATTTCGGATAGCAAGTCGAGCTCTTCTCTCTGAAGTTGGAAGTTTGCGTCCTCATTATAATGAACTACTCTGGGCGACCCTTCCTCAATCTCTATTGGAATCATCGCCTCCGTTCCGTATGCTAATCGGAAGGGGGATTCCTTCGTGGTGGAATGTGGCGTTGTTCGATATGCCCACAGGACCTGTGGGAGCTCTTCTGCCCAGGCTCCCTTTGCGTCTTGTAATCTCCGTTTTAATCTAGCCAATATGACTTTGTTGGCAGCTTCGGCCTGCCCATTGGCTTGTGGATGTTCGACGGAGGTGTACTGGTGCTTTATATTCAAGTCGGCTACTAGTTTTCTGAAGCCTGCATCTGTGAATTGGGTGCCATTGTCTGTGGTTATTGAATATGGAACCCCGAACCTTGTGACAATGTTTCGATATAAGAACTTCCGGCTTCTTTGAGCGGTGGCATTGGCTAGGGGCTCTGCCTCGATCCACTTTGTAAAGTAATCTACTCCCACTATGAGAAATTTAACTTGTCCTGATCCCTGTGGGAAGGGGCCGAGAAGATCGAGTCCCCATTTTGCAAACAGCCAAGGCGAAGTCACGCTGATGAGCTCTTCTGGTGGGGCGATGTGAAAGTTGGCATGTTTTTGACATGGTGGACATGTCTTTACAAATTCTGTGGCTTCTTTCTGTAGAGTTGGCCAATAAAATCCCTCCCGAAGTACTTTTTTGGCAAGAGCTCGTGCTCTGAGATGATTGCCACAGATGCCGCCGTGTATTTCTTCTAGCACTTCCCTTGTGTTGGAGGTCGGCACGTATTTTAGTAAAGGTATTGAAATTCCTCTTTTGTACAGGATGTTGTTTATGATGGTGTAGTACTGTGCCTCCCATTTTAACTTCTTTGCCTCCTTTTCTTCTGT
>NC_029791.2:34151426-34186705 GCF_000816755.2 Arachis ipaensis
TAATAATGCTTCATATTCCGCTTGGTTATTGGAGGCCGGGAACCCGAACTTAAGGGAGAGCTCAACTTGGGTTCCTTGGTTACTTTCTATTATCACGCCTGCGCCGCTTCCAGTTTTATTTGAGGAACCGTCCATGTAGAGATCCCATTCTGTGGGAGTTTTTAGGGTATCTGTGAATTCTGCGATGAAGTCGGCCAGATACTGTGACTTGATGGCCGTCCGAGCTTCGTATTGGAGGTCAAATTCTAACAACTCGACTGCCCATTGTAGAATTCTGCCTGCTAAATCTGTTTTCTGCAATATTCCTTTTATGGGCTGGTTAGTTCTAACCTTAATGGTGTGAGCCTGGAAGTACGGACGGAGTCGTCGAGATGTTAGGATGAGAGTATAGGCAAATTTTTCTATTTTCTGGTAGTTCAGCTTGGATCCCTGTAGTGCTTTGCTAATGAAGTAGACGGGTTATTGCCCCCTTTTCGTCTTCTCTGACTAATGCTGAGGCTATCGCCCGGCTTCCTACTGCGAGATATAATATGAGTGGTTCACCTTCTCGTGGTCGCGATAGGATAGGTGGCCGTCCTAAGAACTCCTTGAAGTTTCGGAAAGCTTGTTCACACTCTGTCGTCCATTCGAACTGTTTTCCCTTTCTTAAAGTAGCATAAAAGGGAAGAGATCTTATCGCAGCTCCTGCTAAGAATCGGGATAGGGCAGCCAATCTCCCGTTGAGTTGTTGTACTTCTTTGACACAGGTTGGGCTCTTCATGTTGAGTATAGCTTGACATTTGTCTGGATTTGCTTCAATTCCCTTTTGTGTGAGCATGAAGCCTAAGAATTTGCCTGCTTCAACTGCGAAGGTGCATTTTGCGGGGTTGAGTCGCATGTTATGCTTCCTTATAGTGTCAAACACTTGAGCCAGGTCGGATAATAGTGTATCTTCGCTTTGTGTTTTTATCAACATGTCGTCCACATAGACTTCCATGATTTTTCCGATGTGATCCGAGAAGACTTTATTCATTAGCCTTTGATAAGTAGCTCCCGCGTTCTTGAGACCGAAAGGCATCACGATGTAGCAGTAGTTCGCCTTTGGTGTTAAGAACGAGGTCTCTTCTTGATCTGGTGGATACATGGGAATTTGGTTGTATCCCGAATAGGCGTCCATAAACGAGAGGTATCTATATCCAGAGGAAGCGTCTACCAGAGCGTCAATACTTGGGAGTGGGTATGGATCTTTGGGCAGGCTTTGTTGAGATCGGTGTAATCGGTACACATGCGCCACTTCTCGTTTGATTTTTTCACCAAGACGACGTTGGCTAGCCATAGTGGGTACTTGACTTCTCTTATGAATCCTGCCTCCAGTAATGTTTGTACTTGTTCTTCCACAGCTTGGGACCGTTCTGGTCCGAGTTTTCTTCGCTTTTGCTGCACCGGCCGAGATCCTGGATAGACTGCCAACTTGTGGCACATTAGTTTAGGGTCTATGCCTGGCATGTTTGCGGCTTTCCATGCGAAGAGGTCGACATTATCTCGTAAGAATTGTATCAGTAATTCTTTTGAATCTCCTCTTAGGACCGTGCCGATATTAGTCGTTTTGTCCGAGGTATCTCCAATCTGAACCTTCTCTATCTCACCTTCTGGGTGCGGAGGGAGTTCTTCTCGACGCTAAGCTCCGCCAAGCTCAATTGTATGAAAATCTTCTCCTCTGCCTTTGAGGTTTAAGCTCTCGTTATAACAGCGACGTGCCGTCTTTTGATCTGCTTTTATTGTGGCTATCCCTTCTGTAGTTGGGAATTTCATGCGGGTATGCTCTAAGTTCCTTTTCGTCTAAACCGAGCTTGTCGAAAGCCGTTTTGAATAAGATGTCGGCAGAACTTCCTTGGTCTACTAGTGTGCGGTGTAGATTGGCGTTTGCCAGTATAATAGTGATGACCATGGGATCGTCATGTCCTGATATGATGCCGGATGCGTCCTCTTTAGTAAATGTTATCGCCGGGATGTCGGGTGCTTCCTCCTTTCCCTCAACATGATATACTTCTTTGAGATATCTCTTTCGAAACGATTTGGAGATCCCACCTCCTGCGAATCCGCCGTGTATCATATGGATGTGTCTTTCTGGTGTCCGAGGTGACCGTTCAGCTCGTCCATTATCTTCGTCTCTCCGTCTTTTTCTTTGGTCATCATCCCGGGTGGCCAGAAATCGATCTAATTTTCCTTCTCTTACCAACTTTTCTATGATATTTTTCAAGTCGAAGCATTCGTTGGTAGAGTGCCCTCGAATTCGATGGTATTCGCAATATTCCTTTCAATTTCCTCCTCCCCTTTTGCCTTTGAGTGGTCGTGCTGGGGGGATTTTTTCTGTATGGCAGACTTCTTTGTACACGTCGACCAGGGATGCTTTGAGAGGAGTGTAGTTGTGGTATTTTTTATTTTTTCTCACCCTGTCGATCTTCTTTCCTTTTGGAGTCCTTGTCTTTGTCTAGGTAGGAGGTTCTGAATTTTGAGGTTTCTCCCAGCCGAGCGTTCTCTTCCATGTTGATGTATTTTTCTGCTCGCTCCTGTACTTCGTCTAAGGAGGTGGGATACTTTTTTGATATAGATTGACTGAAAGGTCCCTCTCGTAAGCCATTAATAAGCCCCATGATGGCAGCCTCTGTTGGTAAACTTTGTATGTCCATGCATGTTTTGTTGAATCTTTCCATGTAGTTGCGGAGGCTCTCCCGATCTCCTTGCTTGATTCCTAGTAAGCTTGGTGCGTGCTTGGCCTTATCTTTCTGGATGGAGAATCTGGCCAGGAACATTTTGGCCAGGTCGTCGAAGCTTGAGATGGACTTCGGAGGTAAGTTGTCGAACCATCTGATCGCCGTTTTTGTGAGAGTTGTTGGAAAAGCTTTGCAGCGAACGACATCTGAGGCATCGGTAAGGTACATTCTGCTTCTGAAATTGCTGAGATGATGGTTGGGGTCAGTAGTACCATCATACAAAACCATATCCGGGAGTTTGAAATCTTTTGGGATTTTGGTTTTCATGATTTCCCTGGTGAATGGATCCTGTTCTTTTCGTGAATTTTCCTCAGGAGTGGTCCGAGGAGCTTTTGATTTGAGGTCGGCCTCTAATTGCTGTAGTTTTTCTTCTAGTTTTTGACGTCGCCGTACCTCTCTATGTAGATCCTTTCCGATCTCCCGTTGTTGCTGGGTTTCTTTCTCAAGTTGCTTTAAGCGATCTTGAAGTGCTTCCATGGCTCCCGGATTTGGTGAGTTTTTGTCCCCGTTGGATTCCGGAGTATCCTTTAGCGTAGTGTCCGCGTTCTTATGCGGTGTTCTGTTCTCCAGGTCCGAGTCGTGGTCGTGGTCATGGCCGTCCACCATGGTTTTGGGATGACTTTCAGGTTCCCCAGCAACGGCGCCAATGTTCCGAGGGTTACCTGAAACTGGAGGTCGATCTCGGATGAGATCCTTGGTGCTGGTCGGAGATGATGTATCCGACTCGTTGGACTTGCTGCACTGCTGATCCTTGGCCACCGGAGGGTGGGGGGTACCTGCAAGAGACTCCGATGCTTAAGTTAGCACGGGTATTAAGCAGGTTTTTTTGTAGAATCAGAGTATGAGTTATACCTGGTTGCTCCAGTGTATTTATAGTAGCGTGGGCTGACCTTTCTGATAAGATAAGTTAGTTATCTTATCTTATCTTATCTTTATATTGAGTGAAGTCAGCTTATCTTTTAAGGGAACCGCCTTTATCTCTGTAGGCTCGAACTGCCTTTGGATTTGGGTCGTGTTCCTACATTTGGGCCTTTTCCTGGGTTCTCCTGTCGATTTGGCCGATCTCTTTAAGAAGAGGTCGGATAGTTGGACCTGAAGTGGTCAGTCGTTTTGCCACCAATCATCCCGGGTCGGACAGTTCTACCCAGGGTTTGAACAGCAGCCGAAAACAACAACAATGCCAACAATGCAAGGAAGATGCTTGGTGACTTTACTGCACCTACTCCCGACTTCTGTGGGAGAAGCATCTCTATCCCTGCCATTGGAGCAAACAACTTTGAGCTGAAGCCTCAATTAGTTTCTCTATTGCAACAAAATTGCAAGTTTCATGGACTTCCATTGGAAGATCCTCATCAGTTCTTAGCTGAATTTTTGCAAATCTGTGACACTGTCAAGACCAATGGGGTTGACCCTGAGGTCTACAGACTTATGCTCTTCCCTTTTGCTATAAGAGACAGAGCTAGGATATGGTTGGATTCACAACCTAAGGAAAGCCTGAACTCTTGGAAAAAGCTAGTCAGTGCTTTTCTGGCCAAATTCTTTCCACCTCAAAAATTGAGTAAGCTAAGAGTGGAGGTCCAGACTTTCAGACAGAAGGAAGGTGAATCCCTCTATGAAGCTTGGGAAAGATACAAGCAATTGATTAGAAGGTGTCCTTCTGACATGATTTCAGAATAGAGCATCATAGGTATCTTCTATGATGGTCTTTCTGAACTGTCCAAGATGTCATTGGACAGTTCTGCTGAAGGATCTCTTCATCTAAAAAAGACGCCTACAGAAGCTCAGGAACTCATTGAAATGGTTGCAAATAACCAATTCATGTACACTTCTGAAAGGAATCCTGTGAATAATGGGACAACTCAGAAGAAAGGAGTTCTTAAGATAGATACTCTGAATGCCATATTGGCTCAGAAAAAAATATTGACTCAGCAAGTCAATAGATTTCTCAGAGTCTGTCTGAAATGCAAGCTGCATCAGGTAGTACTAAGGAGGCTTCTTCTGAAGAAGAAGCCTATGACCCTGAGAACCCTGCAATGGTAGAGGTGAATTACATAGGAGAACCCTATGGAAACACCTATAATCCTTCATGGAGGAATCATCCAAATCTCTCATGGAAGGACCAACAGAGGCCTCAACAAGGCTTCAACAACAGTAATGGTAGAAGAAATAGGTTTAGCAATAGCAAGCCTTTTCCATCATCTTCTCAGCAACAAATAGAGAATTCTAAGCAGAGCCAATCTGACTTAGCAACCATAATCTCTGATCTAACTAAAACCACTCAAAGTTTCATGACTGAAACAAGATCCTCCATTAGAAATTTAGAGGCACAAGTGGGTCAGCTGAGTAAGAAGATTACTGAACTCCCTCCTAATACTCTCCCAAGCAATACAGAAGAGAACCCAAAGAGAGAATGCAAGGCCATAAACATGTCCCACATGGCCAAATGCATAGAGGAGGGAAAGGCAGTGATTTCCACTGAGGAAGACCTCAATGGATGTCCACTGGCCTCCAAGGAGTTCCCTATGAGGAACCATGGGAATCTGAGGTTCACATTGAGACCATAGAGATTCCATTGAATTTACTTCTGCCATTCATGAGCTCTGATGAGTATTCTTCCTCTGAAGAGGATGAAGATGTTACTGAAGAGAAAGTTACTAAGTACCTTGGAACAATCATGAAGCTAAGTGCCAAGTTATTTGGTAATGAGACTTGGGAGGATGAACCCCCCTTGCTCATCAAAGAACTGGATGACTTGACTAGGCAGAGATTACCTCAGAAGAGACAAGATCCTGGAAAGTTCTCAAAACCTTGTACCATAGGCACCATGACCTTTGAGAAGGCTCTGTGTGACCTGGGGTCAAGTATAAACCTCATGTCACTCTCTGTGATGGAGAAGCTAGGGATCCGTGAGGTACAAGCTGCAAGAATCTCACTAGAGATGGCAGACAATTCAAGAAAACAGGCTTATGGACTTGTAGAGGATGTCTTGGTAAAGGTTAAAGGCCACTACATCCCTCTGATTTCATAATCCTAGACACTAGGAAGTGTATGGATGAATCCATCATCCTTGGCAGACCCTTCCTAACCACAGCAAAAGCTGTGATTGATTTTGACAGAGGAGAGTTGGTCCTTCAAGTGAATGAGGACTCCCTTGTGTTTAAACCTCAAGGATCTCCCTCTGTCACCATAGAGAGGAAGCATGAAAAGCTTCTCTCAATGCAGAGTCAAATAGAGCCCCCACATTCAAACTCTAAGTTTGGTGTTGGGAGGCCATCATCAAGCTCTGAGTATCTGTGAGGCTCCATGAGAGCCCACTGTCAAGCTATTGACGTTAAAGAAGCGCTTGTTGGGAGGCAACCCAATTTTATTTAATCATATCTATTTATTTTCTATTGTTATTTTATGTTTTCTATAGGTTGATAATCATGTGAAGTCACAAAAACAACTGAAAAAGCAAAAATAGAATAAAAAATAGTATTAAAAACAGCACACCCTGGAGGAGAAGCTTATTGGCATTTAAACGCCAGTAAGGGTAGCAGAATGGGCGTTAAACGCCCAGTCTGGCACCATTCTGGGCGTTTAACGCCAGAAATGGGCACCAGACTGGCGTTTAACGCCAGAAGTAGGCACAGAGCTGGCGTTTAATGCCAGAAAGGGGAGAAAAGCTGGCGTTAAACGCCAGAAATGGGCAACAACCTGGCGTTTAACGCCAGGATTGGCAATCAAGGGGGCGTTTACACGCCAACATGGTACAGGGATGAGAAATCCTTGACACCTCAGGATCTATGGACCCCACAAGATCCCCACCTACCTCATCTCTCTCTCTCTCCTCTTCACACCTTCCCATAACACCCTTCCCCAAATACCCTTTACCAATCACCTCAATACCTCTTCCCCAAAAACTATCACCTATCAAATCCTACCCTCTTCTCCATAATCTCTTCACCAATCCACATCCATCCACCATAGATCCTCACCTACCTCACCATTCAAATTCAAACCACTTTCCCTTCCAAACCCACCCATACATGGCCGAACCCTACCCCTCTCTCCACTCCTATATAAACCCATCTTCACTCATTCATTTTCACACATCATACACACTACTTCTCCCCCTTGGCCGAACCACAAAACCCCCTCCATCTCCTCCATTTTCTTCTTCTACTCTTTTTTTTTCTTCTTTTGCTCGAGGACGAGCAAACCTTCTAAGTTTAGTATGGTAAAAGCTAAAGCTTTTTGTTTTTCCATAACCATTTATGGCACCTAAGGCTCGAGAAACCTCTAGAAAGAGGAAAGGGGAGGCAAAAGCTTCCGCCTCCGAGTCATGGGAGATGGAGAGATTCATCTCAAAGATCCATCAAGACCACCTCTATGAAGTTGTGACCAAGAAGAAGGCAATCCCCGAGGTCCCTTTCAAACTCAAAAAGGGTGAATATCCGGAGATCTGACATGAGATTCGAAGAAGAGGTTGGGAAGTTCTCACCAACGCCATTCAACAAGTCAGAATCTTAATGGTTCAAGAGTTTTATGCCAATGCATGGATCACCAAGAACCATAATCAAAGTGTGAACCCGGACCCAAAGAATTGGCTTACAATGGTCCGGGGGAAATGCTTAGATTTCAGTCCGGAAAATGTAAGGTTGGCATTCAACTTGCCCATGATGCAAGGAGATGCACGCCCCCACACTAGAAGGGTCAACTTTGATCAAAGGTTGGACCAAGTCCTCATAGACATTTGTGAAAAGGGCGCTCAATGGAAGAGAGATTCAAGAAGGAAGCCGGTTCAACTAAGAAGGCATGACCTCAAGCCCGTGGCTAGGGGATGGTTGGAGTTCATCCAACGCTCAATCATTCCTACTAGCAACCGGTCTGAAGTTACTATAGACCGGGCTATCATGATCCATAGCATCATGATTGGAGAGGAAGTAGAAGTTCATGAGGTTATATCCCTAGAACTCTACAAGGTGGCGAAAAAGTCCTCTACTTTGGCAAGGTTAGCCTTCCCTCATCTCATTTGTCACCTTTGCAATTCAGCTAGAATTGACATAGAGGAAGACATCCTCATTGATGAGGACAAGCCCATCACTAAGAAAAGGATGGAGCAAACAAGAGAGCCCACTCATGGACAAGAGCATAAGGAAATTCCTCATCATGAAATCTCTGAGATGCCTCAAGGGATGCATTTTCCTCCACAAAACTATTGGGAGCAAATCAACACATCCCTAGGAGAATTAAGTTCCAACATGGGACAACTAAGGGTGGAGCACCAAGAGCATTCCATCCTCCTCCATGAAATTACAGAAGACAAAAGAGTCATGAGGGAGGAGCAACAAAGGCAAGGAAGAGACATTGAGGAGCTCAAGGACTCCATAAGATCTTCAAAAGGAAGAACAAGCCGCCATCACTAAGGTGGACCCGTTCTTTAATTTCCTTGTTCTTATTTCTCTGTTTTTCGAAAATTATGCTTTATGTTTTATTTATGCTTGTGTCTTATTACATGATCACTAGTGTCTTAGTGTCTATGCCTTAAAGCTATGAATGTCCTATGAATCCATCACCTTTCTTAAATGAAAAATGTTTTTAATTGCAAAAGAAAAAGAAGTACATGAATTTCAAATTTTAAAATTGTTTAATTATTTTGATGTGGTGGCAATACTCTTTGTTTTCTGAATGAATGCTTGAACAGTGCATATTTTTGAATTTGTTATTTATGAATGTTAAAATTGTTGGCTCTTGAAAGAATAATGGAAAAGGAAAAATGTTATTGATAATCTGAAAAATCATAAAAATGATTCTTGAAGCAAGAAAAAGCAGTGAATAAAAAGCTTGCAAAAAAAATATGCGAAAAAAAAAGAAAAAAGAGAAAGAAAAAGCAAGCAGAAAAAGCCAATAGCCCTTTAAACCAAAAGGCAAGGGTAAAATAAAAAGGAACCAAGGCTTTGAGCATCAGTGGATAGGAGGGCCCACAGGAATAAAATCCTGGCCTAAGCGGCTAAACCAAGTTGTCCCTAACTATGTGCTTGTGGCGTGAAGGTGTCAAGTGAAAAGTTTGAGACTGAGCGGTTAAAGTCATGGTCCAAAGTAAAAAGAGTGTGCTTAAGAGCTCTGGACACCTCTAATTGGGGACTCTAACAAAAGCTGAGTCACAATCTGAAAAGGTTCACCCTGTTATGTGTCTGTGGCATTTATGTATCCGGTGGTAATACTGGAAAACAAAATGCTTAGGGTCACGGCCAAGACTCATAAAGTAACTGTGTTCAAGAATCAACATACTAAACTAGGAGAATCAATAACACTATCTGAATTTTGAGTTCCTATAGATGCCAATCATTCTGAACTTCAAAGGATAAAGTGAGATGCCAAAATTGTTCAGAAGCAAAAAGCTAATAGCCCCGCTCATCTAATCAAGACTAATCTTCATAGATGTTTTTGGAATTTATTGTATATTCTCTTCTTTTTTTATCCTATTTTTTTTTAGTTGCTTGGGGACAAGCAACAATTTAAGTTTGGTGTTGTGATGAGCGGATAATTTATACGCTTTTTGGCATTGTTTTTAGGTAGTTTTTAATATGTTTTAGTTACTTTTTATTATATTTTTATTAGTTTTTATTCAAAAATCACATTTCTGGACTTTACTATGAGTTTGTGTATTTTTCTGTGATTTCAGATATTTTCTAGCTGAAATTGAGGGACTTGAGCAAAAATCTGATTCAGAGGCTGAAAAAGGACTGCAGATGCTGTTGGATTCTGACCTCCCTGCACTCGAAGTGGATTTTCTGGAGCTACAGAAGCCCAATTGGTGCGCTCTTAATTGCGTTAGAAAGTAGACATTCTGGGACTTCCAGCAATATATAATAGCCCATACTTTGCCTGAGATTTGATGGCCCACACCGGCGTTCCAAGTCAGCATAAAAATTCTGGCGTCAAAACGCCAGAACTGGCATAAAAGCTGGAGTTAAACGCCCAAACTGGCACCCAAGCTGGCGTTTAACTCCAAAAAAAGTCTCTACATGTGAAAGCTTCAATGATCAGCCCAAGCACACACCAAGTGGGCCCAGAAGTGGATTTTTGCATCATTTACTTATTTCTGTAAACCCTAGGCTACTAGTTCTCTATAAATAGGACCTTTTGCTATTGTATTTTCATCTTTTAATCATGCTTTGATGATTGAACCCTCTTTGGGAGGCTGGCCATTCGGCAATGCCTAGACCATCTTTTATTTATGTATTTTCAACGGTAGAGTTTCTACACACCATAGATTAAGGTGTGGAGCTCTGCTGTTCTTCATGAATCAATGCAAAGTACTATTATTTTTCTATTCAACTCAAGCCTATTTCTTCTCTAAGATATTCATTCGTACACAAGAACATGATGAATGTGATGATTATGTGACACTCATCACTATTCTCACCTATGAACGCGTGCCTGACAACCACTTCTGTTCTACATGCAAACAAGCTTGAATGTGTATCTCTTGGGTTTCTAATCTAAGATTAAAACCTTTGTGGTATAGGCTAGAATTATTGGCGGCCATTCTTGAGATCTGGAAAGTCTAAACCTTGTCTGTGGTATTCCGAGTAGGATCTGGGAAGGGATGACTGTGACGACCTTCAAACTCGTGAGTGTTGGGCGTAGTGACAGACGCAAAAGGATCAATGGATCCTATTCCAACATGATCGAGAACCGACACATGATTAGCCGTGCGGTGATAGCGCATTTGGACTATTTTCACTGAGAGGATGGGAGGTAGCCATTGACAACGGTGATACCCAACATACAGCTTACCATGGAAAGGAGTATGAATGATTGGATGAAGACAACAGGAAAGCAGAAGTTCAGGAGGAACAAAGCATCTTCATACGCTTATCTAAAATTTTCACCAATGAATTACATAAGTATATCTATCTTATAAATCTCTGTGGGATCGACCCTTACTCACGTAAGGTTTATTACTTGGACGACCCAGTGCACTTACTGGTTAGTTGTGCGGAATTGTGAAAAAGAGTTGAGATTGCAATTTGCGTACCAAGTTGTTGGCGCCATTGATGATCACAATTTCGTGCACCAATTGTCAAGGTTGGGCCATTTGCCTTTCCCATTGACTTTGTGGTACTGGAAATGGAGGAGCACAAGAGTGTAACTCTCATTCTAGGAAGACCTTTCCTAGCAACTGGACGAACCCTCATTGATGTCCAAAAAGGGGAGGTGACTTTGAGAGTCAATGAGGATGAGTTTAAGTTGAATACTGTCAAAGCTATGCAGCATCTAGACACCTTAAAAGACTGCATGAGCGTTGATATTATTGACTCATTGGTGGAAGAGGTCAATATGACTGAGAGTCTCGAATCAGAGCTAGAGGACATTTTTAAAGATGTTCTGCCTGATATGGAGGAACCAGAGAAAACAGAAGAACCTCTGAAGACTCCTCAGGAATAGGAGAAGCCTCCTAAACCCGAGCTCAAACCACTACCACCATCCCTGAAATATGCATTTCTGGGAGAAGATGACACTTTTCCGGTAATCATAAGCTCTGCTTTAGAGCCACAGGAAGAGAAAGCACTAATTCAGGTGCTAAGGACACACAAGACAGCTCTTGCATGGTCCATAAGTGATCTTAAGGGCATTAGCCTAGCCAGATACATGCACAAGATCCTATTGGAGGATGATGCTAAGTCAGTGATTCAACCACAGAGGTGGCTGAATCCAGCCATGAAGGAGGTGGTGCAAAAAGAGGTCACTAAGTTACTAGAGGCTGGGATTATTTATCCTATTTCTGATAGCCCCTGGGTGAGCCCTATCCAAGTTATCCCCAAGATGGGAGGCATGACAGTGGTTCATAATGAAAAGAATGAACTGGTTCCTACAAGAATAGTTACAGGGTGACGTATGTGTATTGACTACAGAAGGCTCAATACAGCCACCAGAAAGGATCATTTTCCTTTACCATTCATAGACCAGATGCTAGAGAGACTAGCAGGTCATGAATACTACTATTTTTTGGATGGCTATTCAGGTTACAACCAAATTGCAGTAGATCCTCAGGACCAAGAGAAAACAGTATTCACATGTCCATCTAGAGTATTCGCCTACAAAAGGATGCCATTTAGTCTGTGCAGTGCACCTGCAACCTTTCAGAGGTTCATGCTCTCTATCTTCTCTAATATGGTAGAGAAATTTTTGGAAGTCTTCATAGATGACTTCTCAGTATTTGGAGATTCATTCAGCTCCTGTCTTAACCATCTAGCACTTGTTCTGAAAAGATGCCAAGAGACTAACCTGGTTTTAAACTAGGAGAAATGTCACTTTATGGTGACTGAAGGAATTGTCTCTGGGCACAGAATTTCGAACAAGGGAATAGAGGTGGATCAAGCTAAGGTAGAGGTAATTGAAAAATTACCACCACCTGCCAATGTTAAGGCAATTAGAAGCTTTCTGGGGCATGCAGGATTCTATAGGATGTTTATAAAGGATTTTTCAAAAATTACAAAACCTTTGAGCAATCTGCTAGCTGCTGATACACCATTTGTCTTTGACACAGAGTGTCTGCAGGCGTTTGAGACTCTGAAAGCTAAGCTGGTCACAGTACCAGTCATTTCTACACCAGACTGGACATTACCATTCAAACTAATGTGTGATGCCAGTGACCATGCCATTGGTGCAGTATTGGGACAGAGGCATGACAAGCTTCTGCATGTTATTTATTATGCTAGCTGTGTCTTAAATGACGCGCAGAAAAATTACACAACCCCAGAAAAGGAGTTGCTTGCAGTTGTTTTGCCATTGAAGTGTTCATATCTTATTTAGTAGGATCAAAAGTGATTGTGTACACTGACCATGCTGCTCTAAAATATCTCCTCACAAAGCAGGATTCAAAACCCAGACTTATAAGATGGGTGTTGCTTCTACAAGAGTTTGATATAGAAATAAGAGACAGAAAAGGGACAGAGAACCAAGTAGCTGATCACCTGTCCCGGATAGAACCAGTAGCAGGAGCGTCCCTCCCTCCTACTGAGATCTCTGAAACCTTTCCGGATGAACAAATCTTTGCCATTCAGGAAGTACCATGGTTTGCAGACATTGCAAACTATAAAGCTACGAGATTCATACTCAAAGAGTACAGCAAGTAGAAAACAAAAAAATTAGTTTCTGATGCAAAGTACTACTTGTGGGATGAACCATATCTCTTTAAGAGGTGTGCAGACGGAATAATTTGTAGATGTGTGCCTAGAAAATAGGCACAGAAGATCCTATGGCATTGCCATGGATCACAATATGGAGGACATTTCGGAGGTGAGCGAACAGCCACAAAGGGTCTCCAATGTGGCTTCTACTGGCCTACTCTCTATAGAGACTCCCGAGAGTTTGCACGTAACTGTGACATTTGCCAGAGAGCTGGTAATCTGCCTCACAGTTATGCCATGCCTCAGCAAGGGATCTTAGAGATTGAGTTGTTTGATGTATGGGATATTGACTTCATGGGGCCTTTCCCACCATCATACTCAAACACTAATATTCTGGTAGCAGTAGACTATGTATCTAAATGGGTAGAGGCAATTACAACACCCACTAATGATACTAAGACAGTGATGAAGTTCCTCCAGAAGCATATCTTTAGTAGGTTCGGTGTCCCTAGGGTACTAATCAGTGATGGAGGCACTCATTTCTACAATAAACAGCTTGACTATGCTCTGATCCGATATGCAATTAACCACAAAGTGGCAACTCCATATCATCCACAGACAAATGGGCAGGCTGAAGTCTCAAATAGAGAACTAAAACAAATCCTGGAACGGACTGTAAGTACCCGTAGAAGGGATTGGGCAAGAAGTCTGGATGATGCTCTGTGGGCATACAGAACCGCATTCAAGACTCCTATAGAGACCTCTCCATACCAGCTTGTGTATGGAAAAGCCTGTCATCTGCCAGTGGAACTGAAACACAAGGCCTACTGGGCAACTAGGTTCCTAAACCTTGCTGCTAAGGTAGCTGGAGAGAAAAGATTACTCCATTTAAATGAGTTGGAGGAATTCAGACTCAATGCTTTCGAAAATGCTAAAATTTACAAAGAGAAAGCAAAAAGATGGCAAGACAGAAAGCTGTCATCTAGAGTCTTTGAGTTAGGACAGAAGGTTCTGCTGTTTAACTCTAGGCTCAGATTGTTCCCTGGGAAATTGAAATCCCGATGGAAGGGACCATATGTGATTACAAGTGTGTCACCATATGGATATGTAGAGCTTCAGGATATTGATTCTGACAAAAAGTTCATTGTTAATGGACAGAGAGTCAAACATTATCTTGAATGCAATGTTGAGAAAGAATACTCAAAACTGAGACTAAATTAAAAGCTCAATAAAGTCTAACTAAAGATAGTAAAGAAGCGCTTGTTGAGAGGCAACCCAGCCATTATCAAAAATTAGATGTTTATAACAATTATATGAGTCTATTTAATTTTGTTATTCATGTTAGTTAATGCATTTTAGTGAATAAGTCAGGGAAATGGAGGTTCAGGACATAAAGCAGAGGAATCACAGAGAAAAAGAGCTCACTGGCGTCAAAACGCCAGTAAAGGGGCATTTTGGGCGTTAAACGCCAGAATGGCTATCATTCTGGGTGTTAAATGCCAGAATGGGCAGCATTCTAGGCGTTTAACGCCAGAAATAGCAGCATCCTGGGTGTTCAGAAAAAAAGCCCAGTAACAAAGGATTTCTGGCGTTTAACGCCAGTCAGGGTACCTGGCTGGGCGTTTAACGCCAAGATGACACAAGGGAGGTAATTTTGTTTCCAATTCGATTTTTTTCAATTTTTCATGTTTTAATTCATAATCTTTTTGCATCAAACATATTAAACATTCATCTTTCAATTTCTATTTTCAAATATTAATAATCTTTCCAATTCTTTTTAATTCTTTTTTCAATTTTTTCAATTTCTTCCAAAACATTTTCAAAACTTACATATCTTTTCAAATTCTTTTGAACTCTTTTTAATTTTTCTTGTAAAGAGTAATAAATTTTCAAAATTAATTACATCATTCTTCTTCTACTCCCTTCTATCTTATTTTGCTCGAGGACGAGCAAAGCTTTTAAGTTTGGTGTGGAAAATCTCAGCTTTTTGCTTTCCATAACCACTAATGGCACCTAAGGCTGGAGAAACCTCTAGGAAGAGGAAAGGGAAGGCAGTTGCTTCTACCTCTAAGTCATGGGAGATGTAGATATTCATCTCAAAAGCCCATCACTAGAAAGAGGATGGAGCAAACAAGAGAGCCCACTCATGGACCTCAACAAGAGCATGAGGAAGTCCCTCATCAAGAAATCCCTGAGATGCCTCAAGCGATGCATTTCCCTCCACACAACTATTGGGAGCAACTCAACACCTCTTTAGCAGAATTGAGTTCCAACATGGAGCAACTAAGAGTGGAGCACCAAGAGCACTCCATTATCCTCCATGAAATCAGAGAGGAGCAATAAAGGCAAGGAAGAGACATAGAGGAGCTCAAGAACTCCATTGGTTCTTCAAGAGGAAGAAGAAGCCACCATCACTAAGGTGGACCCATTCTTTAATCTCCTTGTTTATTTTCTTTTCTGTTTTCAGTTTTTATGCTTTATGTTTTGACTATGTTTGTGTCTTCATTACATGATCATTAGTGTTTAGTGTCTATGTCTTATCGCTATGAATGTTCCATGAATCTTTCATCTTTCTTAAATGAAAAATATTTTCTAAAAAAGAAAAAGAGTTACATGAATTTCGAATTCTATCTTGAAAATAGTTTAATTATTTTGATGTGGTGGCAATACTTTTTGTTTTCTGAATGAATGCTTGAACAGTGCATATTTTTTATAGTGAAGTTTATGAATGTTAAAATTGTTGGCTCTTGAAAGAATAATGAAAAAAGAGAAATGTTATTAATAATCTGAAAAATCATAAAATAGATTTTTGAAGCAAGAAAAAGCAGTAAAAAACACAAAGCTTGCGAAAAAAGGGATGAAAAATAAAGAAAAAGAAAGAAAAAGCAAGCAGAAAAAGCCAATAACCCTTTAAACTAAAAGGCAAGGGTAAAAAGGATCCAAGGCTTTGAGCATTAATGGATAGGAGGGCCCAAAGGAATAAAATCCTAGCCTAAGCAGCTAAATCAAGCTGTCCCTAACCATGTGCTTGTGTCATGAAGGTCCAAGTGAAAAGCTTGAGACTGAGTGGGTAAAGTCGTGATCCAAAGCAAAAAGAGTGTGCTTAAGAACTATGGGCACCTCTAACTGGGGACTTTAGCAAAGCTAAGTCACAATCTGAAAAGGTTCACCCAGTTATGTGTCTGTGGCATTTATGTATCCGGTGGTAATACTGGAAAACAAGATGCTTAGGGTCACGGCCAAGACTCATAAAGTAGCTGTGTTCAAGAATCAACATACTAAACTAGGAGAATGAATAACACTATCTGAATTCTGAGTTCCTATGGATGCCAATCATTCTGAACTTCAAAGGATAAAGTGAGATGCCAAAACTGTTCAGAAGCAAAAAACTACTAGTCCCGCTCATCTAATTGGAACTAAGCTTCATTGATATTTTGAAATTTATTGTATATTCTCTTCTTTTTATCCTATTTTGTTTTTGGTTGCTTGGGGACAAGCAACAATTTAAGTTTGGTGTTGTGATGAGCGGATAATTTATATGCTTTTTGGCATTGTTTTTAGGTAGTTTTTAGTATGTTTTAGTTAATTTTTATTATATTTTTATGCAAAAATCACATTTCTAGACTTTACTATGAGTTTGTGTATTTTTCTATAATTTCAGGTATTTTCTAGCTGAAATTGAGGGATCTGATCAAAAGTTTAATTCAGAGGCTGAGAAAGGACTGCAGATGCTGTTGAATTCTGACCCTCCTGCCCTCGAAGTGGATTTTCTGGAGCTACAGAAACCTAATTGGCGCGTTCTCAATTTCTCTAGAAAGCATACATCTTAGGATTTCCAGTAATATATAATAGTCCATACTTTGCCTGAGATTTGATGGCCCAAACTGGCGTTAAACACCAGCCAGAAACCCTTTTCTGGCGTAAAACGCCAGAACTGGCACACTTCTTGGTGTTAAACGCCCATTTGGCACCCAGGGTGGCGTTTAACTCCAATTTGAGGTACATGCATGTGGAAGCTTGAAAGCTCAGCCCAAACACTCACCAAGTGGGCCCCGGAAGTGGATTTCTGCGCTATCTGCACTTAGTTACTCATTTTCTATAAACCTAAGTTACTAGTTTAGTATAAAAACTACTTTTAGAGATTCATTTTGCAACTCATGACATTTTACATTTCATATTGTATCTTCTTCGGCATGAGTCTCTAAACCCCATAGGTGGGGGTGAGGAGCTCTGCTGTGTCTCAATGGATTAATGCAATTACTATTGTTTTCTATTCAATCACGCTTGATTCTGTTCTAAGATACTCACTCGTACTTCAATATAAAGAATATGATGATCCGTGACACTCATCATCATTCTCAAATTTATGAACGCATGCTTGACAACCACTCCCGTTCTATCTAAGCTCAACGTAGTCATTGGGCGACAGCTTGAGTACGTATCTCTTGGGTTTCTAATCCACGAGTTTGACTTGCATCTCCTGACAATAGAGCATTCGAATCCGTGAGATTAGAACCTCCGTGGTAGAGGCTAGAACCAATTGGCAGCATTCCTGAGATCCGGAAAGTCTAAACCTTGTCTGTGGTATTCCGAGTAGGATCTGGAATGGGATGACTGTGACGTGCTTCAAACTCACGAATGTTGGGCGCAGTGACAGTGTGCAAAAGGATAGAGAGATCCTATTCCGAAACAAGTGAGAACTGACAGATGATTAGCCGTGCGGTAGCTGTGCCTGGTATTTTTCATCCGAGGCGAGAGATCTGACAGTTGATTAGCCGTACAGAAACCGTGCCTGGACCATTTTCACTGAGAGGACGGATGGTAGCCATTGACAACGGTGATCCACCAACATACAACTTGCCATGGAAGGAAGCCATGCGTGTTTGGAGAAGAAGACAGTAGGAAAGTAGAGATTCAGAAGGCAGAGCATATCCGGAACCTCAACCTGTTCCTCATTACTGAATCACAAGTACCATTCATTTCATGTTATTTACTTTTCATAAACAAAATCATTTTTATCACTAATCTCCTGACTAAGATTTACAAGATAACCATAGCTTGTTTCAAGCTGGCAATCTCCGTGGGATCGACCCTTACTCACGTAAGGTATTACTTGGACGACCCAGTGCACTTGCTGGTTAGTTGTGCGGAGTTACAAAGGTGTGATTGCAATTCCGTGTACCAAGTTTTTGGCGCCGTTGCCGGGGATTATTCGAGTTTGGACAAATGATGGTTCATCTTGTTGCTTAGATTAGGAAAAATTTATCTTTTTTGGTTTAGAGTCACTAAATTTGAGTCTTTTATTATTGTTTTTGTTAAAATTTTAAAATCCTTGTTTTTTTTTTCTAGATTTTTTTCGAAAATTTTTAATAAATAGATAAAAACCAATAAACTAATAATTGAGTCTTCTATTTGAGTTTAGTTTCATATTTTAAGTTTGGTGTCAATTGCATGTTTTTATTTTCCTTCAATTTTTCGAATTATATGTTCTTTTTATTCTTCATATTTTCGAGTTTTATGTTCCTTGTTCTTTCTTGATCTTCAAGTTGTTCTTGTTTATTTTCCTTGTTTGATCTTTAGTTTTTCTTGTTTTGTGTCTTTTCTTGTTTTTCTTGTGTATTTTCAAATTATTAGTGTCCAAAGTATAAAAATTTTTAAGTTTGGTTTCCTTTGTGTTTTTATTTTCCTAAAGATTTCCAAAAAGTGTTCTTAGTGTTCATCTTGACATTCAAAGTTTTCTTGTTTGTTTTCTTTGTTTTGATCTAAAAATTTTAAGTTTTGTGTCATTTTATTGTTTTTCTATTTCCTCATTAAATTCAAAAAATATCTTTTCCTTTATTTACTCATCATTTTCGAATTCCTTAGGTTGACTTAGTCAAAATTTTTAAAATTTGGTAGTTTCTTATTAGTCAAGTCAAAATTTCAATTTTAAAAATTTATCTTTTTAAATCTTTTTCAAAACAAATTCTTTTTCAATTTTCTTTTTATATTTTTCGAAAATCTTTTATAAAATTTTTCAAAATCTTTTTCTTTTTTTATATAATTTTCGAATTACTTATCCTATTTTATTATTTTTATTGAAAAACTTTAAGTTTGGTGTTTTCTTTTAAAAAAGTTTCAATCTTTAAAATTTTAAAATCACATCTTTTTCAAATCTTTTCTTTTATTTATTTTCTTACAAGTATCTTTAATTTTAATACATATCTTTTTCAAAACTTCCTAACCACTTTCTCTCTCTTCATTTTTCGAAAATCCTCACCCACAATTTTTAAAATCTTTCTAATTAATTAATTAATTAATTTAGTTTTCTAATTTCTTTTATTTCTTTTTCTTTTCTTAATTTTCGAAACTTGCATCAATTTTTTTATTTACTTTATTTTAATTTCTTTAATTTAAAAAAAAGAGAATAAATTTTAATTTATAATCCACATCATCTCCCTTTCTCCATCATGGACCTGAGTGGAAATGAACAGTCCAGAAGGACTCTGGGGTCATATTCTAACCCTACTACTACTTCATATATGAGTAGTATCTGTATACCCCCCATCAGAGCCAGCAATTTTGAACTAAACACTCAGCTCATTATCATGATGTAGCAAAATTGCCAGTATTCCGGTCTTCCACATGAAGAACCTACAGAGTTTTTGGCACAGTTCTTATAGATTGCTGACACAGTACGTGATAAGGAAGTAGATTAGGATGTCTACAGATTATTATTGTTTCTATTTGCTATAAAAGATCAAGCTAAGAGGTGGTTAAATAACCAACCTACAACAAGCATAAGAACATGGAAACAGTTATCAGACAAATTCCTAAATCAATATTTCCCTCCAAAAAGGATGACACAGCTAAGGCTGGACATCCAAGGCTTTAAACAAGAGGATAATGAATCTCTTTATAATGCCTGGGAGAGGTACAGAGAGATGCTAAGGAAATGCCCCTCTGAAATGTTTTCAGAATGTGTGCAGTTAGACATCTTCTACTACGGGCTTACAGAAAAGGCACAGATATCTCTAGACCACTCAGCTGGTGGATCTATACACATGAGAAAGACAATTGAAGAGGCTCAAGAGCTCATTGATATAGTTGCTAGAAATCAACACCTGTACTTAAGTAGTGAGTCCTCCATGAAAGAAGAGGCTAAAGCAGTATCCACTGAACTTAGTTCTCCAGAACAAGTTGTTGAACTCAATCAGCAATTGCTTTTTATAACAAAATAGTTAGCAGAATTTAAAGAGATACTACAAGACACTAAAAAGGCTAACAAGAATATGGAAGCACAATTGGATCAGACAATATTGCAGTTATCTAAACAGATAACAGAAGAGTGCCAAGCTGTTTATTTAAGGAGTGGGAAGACATTGAATGTCTCAACTCAAGGCAGCAGAAAGCCAAGAAAGGAACAACTGACAGAGGATGACCAAACCACTGCCCAAAATAATGTCACATAGATGCATATGATGCATGCCAGTCCTAGTGGTTGATGAGTCTCATCTGTCGGTTAAAAATCCAACTCGACAAGTCCTGGTAGCTATCCATTGGACTGTCCCCCTGTCATGCATCCCCTACTTGAGTAATTCTCAAACATAAACATATAACACCCTCACTGGTGTTTATCCACCGGGGCGAGCTCGTCCGAAAATTTTTAAAGTGTCCGGCCACACTTACGACATAGGGCCAGCAGAGTATCGAGTCTCAACCTGGAGCACGTGGTGGCTAACCATTGCTTTCACCCAGGAAACTCATATCTAAGATAATTGGAAGTGCAACAATCACCTTATCAACTCAATAATTATCCATATTTATACTCAGCCATCCAGCTCATAACATATTCCACAATCAGCCATAATTCATTATCATATACAGCCATCCGGCTCGTAACATATTCCACAATCAGCCAAAATTTATTATCATATACAGCCATCCGGCTCATAACATAACAGCACTTCCACCATTCAACATCATCAAACTCATATACTCGTCATTCAAGCCATAAATCACTTTTTCTAAAATCACTTTACTTTTGAAATCAAAATCAATTCTTTCTAGCCTTAACTTTAGAATCCCCATTTCTCAAATCTTTTCAAGCTCATAAGCCACTTTTCCTCAAATCACTTTACTTTGAAATTAAGATCAATTCATCCCAGCCTTAACTTTAAAATCCCCATTTCTCAAATCTTTTCAGGCTCATATGCCACTTTTCCTCAAACATAATCCTTTTTTTTTTCAAAAATAAGACATTCCTCAACATCCTTCCATAACATTTCAAAAACCACACCAAATCAAAAGTCTTTTTTGAGAGATTCAAAATCTTTCATCCTAAAACAAGATTTAGTAACAAAAGTTCCTCAGCAGAGTCTCAAGACTTTAGGGGAGACTAACCTAACTCATTTCCTTAAATTCATTGAAAACCTCTAAAACCTTAGATTTTTTATTTGAATAAAAAAGAGGGTTTAAACCAAAACCAAGTCCTGTATCCAAATATTCCGAACCAATTTCAAAACCAACTTAATCAAACTAGAACCAAATTATTTAATCTGAAAACCAATTTTAATTTCGTCCTTAAATCGAAAATCTTCCCAAAGGCTTGGAATTGTTTAGTCTTGCTAAGCCGAAACATAAAAAACATTTCAAAAACAAAATGAATTTAATTAATCAAAGTTCAATCCCTTTTAAAATCCACTAAAACTCCTCAAAGGCACTTCCTTAATCAAACTTCAAAACATAGGCTCTTTCATATTTAAATCAATCGAAAAACAATATCTTAAAACAATATCTTAAAACATAGGCCCTTTCATATTTAATAGGACCTCTCAAATCCAAATTCTTTTTTAAATCACATTTTAAAATAATATTTTAATTTCATAAAAATTCGGTAGCATCTCCCCTAAAACTTGGACTTTGCCACCCTTTTCGAGAGCCAACCAAACCTTTCTACAACCCTTTCCACGGGTTCAAAACCAAAATCAATTTAAAAGCAAGCTAAATCCAACCATTTATATCATTTTTATCTCTCCAGTAAAACTGATTGAAGATCAAATCATTATCAACTGACCAAACCCATTTTCAAAACTTTAGGAAAACAATTCGGTAACAGTCTAAACTTCAAAGAAATAATTTAGTAACAGTCCATTTATTGAAACCAAATAATAATCCAATCAAACATATAATCATATTCATCCAAAACAGCCAGACAATACATAAGACTTATACAATCACTAAAAAGTATATAATTCTCACATTAGTATCCATTTATAACAATTCCAAAGTAGAAAATAGCTTTTTAGAAAAATCCCTACCTCAATTGTCGAAACTCGAAAACTCTAAATGCGTCACAACTCGTTTTTCCTTGGCCCGCAACTGCGTCAGCCGCAACCTCAGCTCCAAACCACTTTCTCAGCAACCACAACGACTCTAATCGCAACTTGCAACAACTAGAACTCGACCTACGTTACCAAAACCTCAGAATTTCTAACCGACCATAACAGAATACAAATTTTCAAAGGTTCTGGAATGTAAATGCATACCGTAACAAAGGAGAAAGGACTGCACTAAACGGCAGCAGCTCAAGCAAAGGTTCTGGTGGCCACAGTACCGCTCTCGGCAGCTAGAGGTGCGGCGGCCAAGGCAACAACAGCAACGGAGTTCGAACGGCGGTAGAAACCCCTCCTCTTACTTCCTGTTCCGGTCTCCCTCTCTCCTGCATCAACAAAGGCAATGGCGGAGCCTTCACAGTGGCAGCGGCAGCTCAGCAACGGCGGCGACAGCAACGCCGCCCTTCCCATGCACGCGCACGCGCGTTCTCTCTTTCTCGCGTCGGGCTCTTGGCTCGCATTCCTCTCGTTTGTAGTTCTATTTCCGATGCAGCTCAATGACAATCGATGGCGACTACCAGATCTCCAGCGACGGCGATGAGGTGCGGCGGCCAAGCAACACCTCCTTCTTCTTCCCTGCGCGCTCCATTCGCCCTCTGTCCTCCTCTTTCTGCCCGATCTCTCTCTCTTTTCCTCTGGTATGCAATGGCAGCAGCAACGGCATGGAACACCCCGGCACAGCGCGACGGTGGCAGCGCGGCTATAGGGCGTCTCCTTCTCTTCTTCTTCTCCCTACCGCAGCTCCCTCTCTCTCTCTCACTTTGTTCCCTCTTTCTTTCTTTGTTTCTTGCAGCAGCAGCTACTGTGTGTGTGTCGTGTGTGTGTGTGTGGATTGTGGGTGTTGTGTGTGGGTTAGGGTAGCTAGGGTTAGGGTTAGGTCAAAAATTAGGGTTTTGATTTGGGGATTTTGGGTTTAATTAGAGTAAGGTCATTTTAATAAAATTGAGACATGGGGTATAAATTTGAAATCTAATTAAATACTTAAAATTACTTCAAAAATATTATTTATTGTATCAAAATATTAATTAATTAAAAATCAAATACTTTAATTTAAATTATAAGATAATAAGATTAATTTCCTTTATTTCTAAAACTTAAAGTATTGAAGTATAAAAATATCAACTATTTAAATCATATAAAATTCTTATTATTTCATAACTACTGACGTTATAATTTTAAATGTATAAAATTACTCAAAATTATAAAATTGAATAAGGATCTTAATTTATTTCAAATTCAATTAATCAAAACTTACTTTAATTATCTCTAATAAAAAATTTCTGACATTAAAGCTACAAAAATAATTGAATTTGAAATTAGTTCATGATAACCCTTTTCAAAAGTTCTATGCTTTACATTCTACCCACCTTATAAAAATTTTCGTCCTCGAAAATTGATACAAAACAAAAGAGATTTCATAACACTTCACTCTTGAACACATTTAAGGAAAAAGGCAAAAAGATCTTAGCATATGTATACATAGAGTTTTCAAATACTAGGATTTTCAGATGGTATAAAGATGTAAGGGTAGAGGTATGATTGCAAGCCAAAATTACAAGGAAGGTTTAATACAAAAGATGACATGGTTCAAATATGTGATGGTAAAGCAAGGCAAAAAAAGGCTATAAAATAGGATGGGGTTAAGACGACGTGTTTAACATCCGTACACTAATCTCGCACCAACCTCAAAGCTTTAACTTCCTAACTCCATCAATCACGTTACAACTCCACAACCGGCCACAAGTCTAACAACCGCAAACTCTTTCACAAGGAACAAAATTCCCACAATTCCTCATGACATTGTACACTTACCACTCCTCCTTCTCACGTTCACGAACAGCATTCTAAAGAGACTAATGTTTCACTTGCTATGCCTAAAGGTCATACGTGACCCTAAAGCAATCCTCGAGTTTATTCAGAAGGATAGAAGACCTGAGAAAAGAAGGACAAGTGACAAGGACAGTACTCGTAAGGACTTAAGAGAATGACTGAAATTGTAGGTACGCAAAGGATGCACAAGCAATGAAGTTTTCCGGAAAGGAATCAATCGGTAACTTTGAGGATAACCCTCAAATCAAAGAAATTTGATAGGATCAATAAGAAGAAAAATAGCGCATTAGTTCGAAATAGATTCAAGCCGAGTCGGGGAGTATGAAACTTATAGGTGAAGAATAACTGAAGTCAATGGTGATGCTTACAAAGTTTAAAAGTATACTCGAAAACACCTTCTAATACACTGTATATAAAGAATAAAAAACTTAAAAGGAAAAAAATTATTTCACGTCTTGAAAAATGTGCAACAAACATTTTGTAAGAGAATGACAAAAGCATATTGTGACATTACTTTATTATGAAATTCAAGTTGAAATTGATTATGCAAAGTTTGAAGAATGAAAATGTTTTCTCAATATCTTGAAAGATGTTTAGGTGTATAATTAATTAAAACATGTACTACAACTGCAATATGGATGAAAAAAGATTAAGTTGCATTACGCCAAACTCCTACCAAGTTAAAGATAGAACGACCAAAATTAACACTCTCGAAATCTCAAAAGACATTTAGACATTTAATCAAATAAAAGTATGCGATGAAATCGCGACAAGGTTGGAAGGGAATCAAATTTTGTTCAAAAAAGAAAACCTTAGGTAAGATTCCAAAACACGAGTTTTCAAGGTTCGTATAAAGAAGTGCATGCAAAACTAAAACAATTCTATCAAAAATTCAAATAGTGGTGGACATGGTTAGGCAAGATAAGAATTGATTTGAAATTTCTTCAAAGAGAATCCGATACAAAAATTTTAGAAGGGAATTACAAGGGATGATGTGTCGCACCAAAACGAATCCAAAACTTCTTTAAAAAGGTTTAAAACAGAACTCGGGGAGGATGATTGAAGTCACAGCCCTATAAAATATTCTAAAGTAATGAGATATGCTAACAAGGAAATCAATTCACATCTTAAGAAAGAAACTCATATCAAAAGAGTCTGTTCAGATAGAATTCATATGGCATATCAAACCAAAGAAAGTATTTGATCCAAAAGAATACAAAACGCGTAAGGAAAGACAACTCAATCCATATTAAATTTACAAGAATGAATCTTTGACTAAGGAACTTTAGTAAAAACAATAAGAAGACAAACTGTGCACTAAGTTGAGACAATTTCAAGCTGACTCAGAAGAGTATGAGATCCACAAGAGACGGAAACTAAGGTTAATGGGGACGTTCACAAAAGTAAGAGAGTAATTAAAAATAGAATCAAATATGACATCCATAGAAATGAAAAGCTTAAGAAGGGAATTGGTCTGTTCATAAGAAGAAAGATATGAGTCTAATATTTTCAAAAGAACAACAATTGCATAAAGAATTTTCAATATTTTACATAGAGAAGGTTATATCGAATAAAAAAATGATTTTATAAAGGTTTCAAGAGTAATAGTTGTAAATACAGTCAAGTAAGAGAAAGATTAAATCACAACTTCTTTAAAAGAACCCGGAATAGGAGCTTAAAGGAATACTCTGCATCAAAACAAGTTCAAAGTTGTACCAAAGAATACATGGATCAAGAAAAGAGTTTAAACAAAGAAAGGCAAACACACCAAGGACATTAAGTAGACATATGCGGTTAGAATCAAATGAGAAAGCATATGAACAAAAGAATAGGGTTGGGGAAATATCAATTTACGTCCCAAAAGAAATAGCAATTGAGGACTCCAAGGTAAACTTATGAGAGACCAAGGCACATGACATTCATAGAGTTCAAGACACCTAACCGAGTAACCTCGTGAATCAGTTCATAACGTTCCCCAAAACCTACGATTCGCATTACCTATAACTCGTATGTCATCTATGATAACTGATTAATACTTCCATATACACAATCCACTAGTTTTAAGCTGGCCAAACTTAATACCAAAAATTATGCAATGCAAGACTAATGGCTTTAATCAATAGACCGTCATATGCACAAAGCTCTAATTCTCGTTATCCGAACTAGATCTACTACATGACAGACGCTTAGAGTATGCAATTGAAGCATAGTCGGTCCATACCTCAGGCTCTACAGGAACGACTGCTCTTATACCATAATGTAACACCCTAACTATCAAAATATCACGCTTCCGGATACGCCACACTGATAGCTCAGGTATTACGACGACTCTTATAATATTTAATACTAAAATATGAGCATATTTGAAACTTAATGTATAAAAATAAAGGCGAGGGAAAACATAATATCTAAAACAATATAATACATCATATAGACAGAAAATAGAATAAACTCTTCGTGACTTCCTCGTTCATATCCTGAAAAGGAAACACCTGTAGGAGAGTGAAAACATCGTCCTCGAAAGGGTTCTCACTATAGGGTTGCAGAATTACTATAATAGGATACGTGAAAATAAAACCGTTACAGTGATTAATAATCACCTTATGCATCTTTTCAAAACCAAAGATTTAATATCAATATTCCGAAATCCTTTCTGGAAGAGAAAACTATTAATTTTTACAAAAAAATCCGAAAGCCTTTCTAAAAGTCTTTCCTAAACAGTATGAATGACCAAGCTGTTTCAATCATAGGTTCATTAAGTCTATGCTGAACCAGTTTAGTTTTTCATACTTTTCTAAACCAAAAACACAAACCAAACACGGCCTTCGGCCCATCTCATAATCAATCACGGCCCAAGGCCCAAACAACTCAATCCACAACCAATCCATCACAATCCACCCAATTTTAAATCACAAACACAAATAAGGTTCAAGCACAATCAAGCAGTTTCTTCAAGTAGAGAAATTAGCAATTAAACATGATTATTCACATAGACAAATCAATTACAATATGCACACCCAAACAATGTCACATAGTTGCATATGATGCATGCATGTCCTAGTGGCTGATGAGTCTCAACTGTTGGTTAAAAAGCCAACCCGACAAGTCCTGGTAGCTAACCATTGGAATGTCCCCCTGTCGTGCATCCCCTACTCGAGTAATTCTCAAACATAAACATATAACACCCTCACTGGTGTTTATCCACGGGGGTGAGATCGTCCAAAAATTTCAAAGTGTCTGGCCACATTACGACATGGGGCCAGCAGAGTATCGAGTCTCAACCTGGAGCACGTGGTGGCTAGCATTGCTTTCACCCAGGAAAACTCGTATCTCAGATAATTGGAAGTGCAACAATCACCTTATCAACTCAATAATCATCCATATTCATACTCAGCCATTCGGCTCATAACATATTCCACAATGGGCCATAATTCATTATCATATACAGCCATCCGGCTCATAACATAACAGCACTTCCACCATTCAACACCATCAAACTCATATACTCATCATTCAAGCCATAAATCACTTTTTTTCAAATCACTTTACTTTTGAAATCAAAATCAATTCTTTCCAGCCTTAACTTTATAATCCCCATTTCTCAAATTTTTTCAAGCTCATAAGCCACTTTTCCTCAAATCACTTTACTTTGAAATCAAGATCAATTCATCCCAGCCTTAACTTTAAAATCCCCATTTCTCAAATCTTTTAAGGCTCATAAGCCACATTTCCTCAAACATAAATCCCTTTTTTAAAAAAAAAAACAAGACCTTCCTCAACATCCTTCCATAACATTTCAAAAACCACACAAAATCAAAAGTCTTTTTCGAGAGATTCAAAATCATTCATACTAAAACAAGATTTAGTAACAAAAGTTTCTCAGCAGAGTCTCAAGACTTTAGGGGAGACTAACTTAACTCATTTCCTTAAATTCATTGAAAACCTCTAAAACCTTAGCTTCTTGATTTAAAAAAAGAAAACAGGATTTAAACCAAAACCAAGTCATGTATCAAAATATTCCGAACTAATTTTAAAACCAACTTAATCAAAGCAAAACCAAATTATTTAATCCGAAAACCAATTTCAATTTCGTCCTTAAATCGAAAATCTTCCCAAAGGCTCGGAATTGTTTAGTCTTGCTATGCCGGTTAAAGAACATTTAAAAAACAAAACTAATTTAACTAAGCAAAGTTCAATCTCTTTTAAAATCCACTAAAACCCCTCCAAAGGCACTTCCTTAATCAAACTTCAAAACATAAGCCCTTTCATATTTAAATCAATCGGAAAACATAAACTTTTCTTAAACAACTTAAACTCGAAACACCCATTTCTTAAAAAATCAAGAACCAAATAATAGGACCTTTCAAATCCAAATTCTTTTCTAAATCACATTTTAAAATAGGATCTTAATTTCATAAAAATTCGGAAGCATCTCCCCTAAAACTTGGACTTTGCCACTGATGACTTGCATCATCTACCACTTTCTCTTATCTAAAAGGACCATAAAAAGAGTATAATCTCATTCAATTAATGCAATTTCATGAGGTAAATGGTGAATATTATGGTACATTGCTTTGAAATGAGTTTGTGTTGAATTTCAGGTGAAAAGAGCAACAAAGGAATGAGGAATCAACAAAAAGAAGCTGAGCGTGTGAAGCTGGGCGTGCCACTTGGTACAAACGCCACCAAATAGTATGGGTGTGGCACGCCAGCAATGGGGCATGGCACGCCAGTTGACAATTCCAAAAGGCAATGTGAAAGAACTACAAGTGGCGTGCCACTTGACATCGAGGGTGTGGCACGCCAACATCATTCTCCAGAGAAGAAGTCCATGGAGCTCACTATGGGCGTGGCACACCAAGGCCAGGCGTGGCACGCCAGGGAGAGGAAGTACAAAGGGCGTGGCACGCCAGTTATAAACTCTAGCAAAGGGACTTGAAAGCTTTAACATGGGCGTGGCACGCCAGCTATAATTTCCAGAGAACAAGTTTGAAGACCACAAAGGGGGCGTGGCATGCCAACCCACCTCATACATTACGAGCATGCTACTTGAACTCGAAGGCATGGCACGCCAGTTCATTGGTCCAGAAGGGGGACTTGAAAGCTCAACACTGGGCGTGCCACTTGATATAGAAGGTGTGGCACGCCAACCTCACTCATGACTCGGGCGTGCCACTTGGGTCCCAGGCGTGGCACGCCAATACTTGAAGAAGCTTATGCACCAACATTGGGCGTGCCACTTGATGTCGAAGGCGTGGCACGCCAACTCCAGCACCCAAGGGAGAAGAAGACTAGGCGTGCCACTTGAGACTTAAGGCGTGGCACACCAAGGCAAGATAACTATGGGCATGCCACTTGAATGATGGGCGTGGCACGCTTGTTACTTCTCATTCATGCACTATCAAAGGGCGTGGCACACAACCTACTGGGCGTGGCACGCCAATATTGTGTTCCAGAGAAGAATGAGGAAGCATTATCAAAGGGCGTGGCACGCCACCTACTGGGCGTGTGGTGTGCGAAATCGTGATCATTTCTTCCTTGGTAACGGCGCTAAAAACTCAATACGCATGTTTATGATCTTAATTCTGTTTCACAACTTCGTACAACTAACCAACAAGTGCACTGGGTCGTCCAAGTAATAAACCTTATGTGAGTAAGGGTCGATCCCATGGAGATTGTCGGCTTGAAGCAAGCTATGGTCACCTTGTAAATCTCAGTTAGGCGGATTCAAATGTATTAAGAAATTATAGTGTACTAAAAGATAATTAAAATAGGATAGAGATACTTATGTAATTCATTGGTGAGAATTTCAGATAAGCGTATAGAGATGCTTTCGTCCCTCTGAACCTCTGCTTTCCTGCTGTCTTCATCCAATCCTTCCTACTCCTTTCCATGGCAAGCTGTATGTTGGGCATCACTGTTGTCAATGGCTACTTCCCGTCCTCTCAGTGAAAATGGTCCAAGATGCTCTGTCACGGCACGGCTATTCATCTGTCGGTTCTCGATCATACTGGAATAGGATCCATTGATCCTTTTGCGTCTGTCACTACACCCAGCACTCGCGAGTTTTAAGCTCGTCATAGCCATCCCTTCCCAGATCCTACTCGGAATACCACAGACAAGGTTTAGACTTTCCAGATCTCAGGAATGGCCATCCATGGGTTCTAACTTATACCACGTAGACACTAATAACTCGGACTCGGTCCCCTATATTAGATATCCAAGAGATATCCATTCAATCGAAGGTAGAACGGAAGTGGTTGTCAGGCACGCGTTCATAGGGGAATGATGATGAATTTGTCACGATCATCACATTCATGTTGAAGTGCGAATGAATATCTTAGAAGCGGAATAAGTTGAATTGAATAGAAAAAATAGTAGTACTTTGCATTAATCTTTGAGGAACAGTAGAGCTCCACACCTTAATCTATGGTGTGTAGAAACTCTACCGTGGAAAAATACATAAGTGAAAGGTTCAGGCATGGCCGAATGGCCAGCCCCAAAACGTGATCTAAAGATGAAACTAAAGATGATCCGAAGATGTAAATACAATAGTAAAAAGTCCTATTTATACTAGACTAGCTACTAGGGTTTATAGAAGTAAGTAATTGATGTAGAAATCCACTTCCGGGGCCTACTTGGTGTGTGCTTGGGCTGAGCTTGAAGTTTACACGCGGAGAGGTTATTCTTGGAGTTGAACGCCAGTTTGTAACGTGTTTCTGGCGTTGAACTCCACTTTGCAACTTGTTTCTGGCGCTGAACGCTAGACTGCAACATGGAACTGGCGTTCAACACCAGTTTGCATCGTCTAAACTCGGGCAAAGTATGGACTATTATATATTCCTGGAAAGCCCTGGATGTCTACTTTCCAACTCAATTAGAAGCGCGCCATTTTAAGTTTTGTAGCTCCAGAAAATCTACTTTGAGTGCAGGGAGGTCAGAATCCAACAGCATCTGCAGTCCTTCTTCATAGTAAAGTCCAGAAATGGGTTTTAAGGGCTATTGGCTTTTTGCTCTTGCCTTTTGGTTTTAAGAGCTTTTGGCTTTTTCTGCTTGCTTTTTCTTTTTTCTTTCTCTTTTTTTTTTTTGCTTTTTTTTCTGCAAGCTTTTGTATTCACTGCTTTTTCTTGCTTCAAGAATCATTTTTATGATTTTTTAGATTATCAAATAACATGTCTCCTTGTCATCATTCTTTCAAGAGCCAACATATTTAACATTCTTAAACATCAACTTCAAAAGACATATGCACTGTTCAAGCATTCATTTAGAAAACAAAAAGCATTGTCACCACATCAAAATAATTAAACTAGTTTCAAGGATGAATTCGAAACCATGTACTTCTTGTTCTTTTGTTTTTAAAACATTTTTCATTTAAGAGAGGTGATGGATTCATAGGACATTCATAACTTTAAGGCATAGACACTAAAAAAAATATTAGTGATCTCCTCCCCAATCATGATGCTATGGATCATGATGGCCCGGTCTATAGTAACTTCAGACCGGTTGCTAGTAGGAATGATTGAGCGTTGAATGAACTCCAACCATCCTCTAGCTACTGGTTTGAGGTCAAGCCTTCTTAGTTGAACCGGCTTACCTTTTGAGTCAATTTTCCATTGAGCTCCTTCCACACATATGTCCATGAGGACTTGGTCCAACCTTTGATCAAAGTTGACTCTTCTAGTGTAGGGGCATGCGTTCTCTTCCATCATTGGTAGGTTGAATGCTAACCTTACATTTTCCGGACTGAAATCTAAGTATTTCCCCCGAACCATGGTGAGCCAATTCTTTGGGTTCGGGTTCACACTTTGATCATGGTTTCTAGTGACCCATGTGTTTGCATAGAACTCTTGAACTATTAAGATCCCAATTTGTTGAATGGGGTTGGTGAGGACTTCCCAACCTCTTCTTTGGATCTCAAGTCGGATCTCCGGATACTCATTCTTTTTGAGTTTGAAAGGAACCTCAGGGATCACTTTCTTCTTGGCCACAACTTCATAGAAGTGGTCTTGATGGGCCTCAGAGATGAATCTCTCCATCTCCCATGACTCAGAGGTGGAAGCAATTGCCTTCCCTTTCCTCTTTCTAGAGGTTTTTCTGGCCTTTGGTGCCATGAATGGTTATGGAAAAAATAAAAAGCAATGCTTTTTACCACACCAAACTTAAAATGTTTTGCTCGTCCCCGAGCAAAAGAAGAGAGAAAGAAGTAGAAGAAGAAGAGAAATGGAGGAGAGGGAGAGAGAGTTGGTTTCGGCCAAGGGGTGAAGAGAGGGTTGTGTTGTGTGAAAATAAAGAGGGAATGAGGGGTTTATATAGGAGTGTGGATGGGTTAGGATTCGGCCATTTAGGGTTGGGTTTGGGAGGGAAATTATTTTGAATTTAAAGGTAGGTGGGGGTTTTTGGGGAAGAGAGGATGGATGTGAGTGGTGAAGAGGTGATGGGAGAGAGTGATTGAGTTGATTGGTGAGGGGTATTTGGAGAAGAGTGATATGAAAAGGTGTGAAGAGGAAAGAAGAAAGGTAAGTGGGGATCCTGTGGGGTCCACAGATCCTGAGGTGTTTGAGGATTTCTCATCCCTTCACCTTTGAGACGTGTAAACACCCTCTGTAGGCAATCCTGGCGTTTAACGCCAGATTGCAGCATGTTTCTAGCGTTAAACGCCACTTCTATGCTTGTTTTGGGCGTTCAACACCAGTCTGCAGCATGTTTCTGGCGTTGAACACCAGTTTTTCTCTGGGGTGTATTCCTGGCGTTTAAATGCCAAAATGCTGCTTGTTTCTGGCATTTAACGCCAGTTTCATGCTCTGTTTTGGCGTTAAACGCCAGCCAGATGCTCTTTACTGGCGTTTAAACGCCAGTAAGCCCTTCCTCCAGGGTGTTATGTTTTCAATACTGTTTTTCATTCTGTTTTCAATTTTTCAGTAGTTTTTGTGACTCCACATGATCATTAACCTAATAAAACATGAAATAACAAAGAGAAAATAAAATAAAAATGATTAAATAACATTGGGTTGCCTCCCAACAAGCACTTCTTTAATGTCAATAGCTTGACAGTGGGCTCTTATGGAGCCACACAGGTAATCAGGTCAATTTTATAGATTCCTAACACCAAACTTAGAGTTTGGATGTGGGGATTCAACACCAAACTTAGAGTTTGGCTGAGGCCTCCCAACACCAAACTTAGAGTTTGATTGTGGGGGCTTTGTTTGACTCTGTATTGAGAGAAGCTTTTCATGCTTCCTCTCCATGGTTACAGAAGGAGGACCTTGAGTTTTAAACACAAGGTAGTCCTCATTCAGTTGAAGGACCAACTCTCCTCTGTCCACATCGATCACAGCTCTTGCTATGGCTAGGAAGGGTCTTCCAAGGATGATGGATTCATCCTCCTCCTTCCCAGTATCCAGGATTATGAAATTAGCAGGGATGTAAAGGTCTTCAACCTTTACTAACATGTCCTCTACTAGTTCATAAGCCTGCTTTCTTGAGTTGTCTGCCATCTCTAATGAGATTCTGGCAGCTTGTACCTCAAAGATTCCCGGTTTCTCCATTACAGAGAGGGGCATGAGGTTTATCCCTGACCCAAGGTCACATAGAGTCTTCTCAAAGGTCATGGTGCCTATGGTACAAGGTATTAAAAACTTTTCAGGATCCTGTTTCTTCTGAGGCAATCTCAGTTGATCCAGATCACTCAGTTCATTGGTGAGCAAGGGAGGTTCATCTTCCCAAGTCTCATTACCAAATAATTTGGCATTCAGCTTCATGATAGCACCAAGGTACTTGGCAACTTGCTCTTCAGTAACATCTTCATTCTCTTCAGAAGAAGAATACTCATCATAGCTCATGAATGGCATAAGGAGGTTTAATGGAATCTCTATGGTCTCTAGATGAGTCTCAGAGTCTTTTGGTTCCTCAGAGGGAAACTCCTTATTGATCTCTGGACGTCCCAGGAGGTCTTTCTCACTGGGATTCACGTCCTCCTCCTCTTTTGTGGTTTTGGCCATGATGGTCATTTCAATGGCCTTGCACTCTCCTTTTGGATTTTCTTCTGTATTGTTTGGGAGAGTACTAGGAGGGGTTTCAGTGATCCTTTTACTAAGCTGGCCCATTTGCGCTTCCAGATTTCTAATGGAGGATCTTGTTTCATTCATGAAACTTAGAGTGGCCTTAGATAGATCAGAGATTATGTTTGCCAAGCTAGATGGAGTCTGCTCAGAACTCTCTGTCTTTTGCTGAGTGGATGATGGAAAAGGCTTGCTATTGCTAAACCTGTTTCTTCCACCATTATTAAAGCCTTGTTGAGGCTTTTGTTGATCCTTCCATGAGAGATTTGGGTGATTTTTCCATGAGGAATTATAGGTGTTTCCGTAGGGTTCACCCATGTAATTTACCTCTGCTATTGCAGGGTTCTCAGGATCATAAGCTTCTTCTTCAGAAGATGCCTCTTGAGTACTGTTGGATGCAGCTTGCATTCCATTCAGACTGTGAGAAATCATATTGACTTACTGAGTCAATATTTTATTCTGAGCCAATATGGCATTCAGAGTATAAATTTCAAGAACTCCCTTCTTCTGAGGCGTCCCATTACTCACAGGATTCCTCTCAGAAGTGTACATGAACTGGTTATTAGCAACCATGTCAATGAGTTCTTGAGCTTCTGCAGGCGTTTTTTTTAGGTGAATGGATCCACCTGCAGAAGTATCCAATGACACCTTAGCTAATTCAGACAGACCATCATAGAATATATCCAGGATGATCCATTCTGAAAGCATATCAGAAGGACACTTTTTGGTCAGTTGCTTATATCTCTCCCAAGCTTCATAGAGGGATTCACCTTCTTTCTGTCTGAAGGTTTGAACATCCACTCTAAGCTTACTCAGCTTTTGAGGAGGAAAGAACTTGGCTAAGAAAGCCGTGACCAGCTTATCCCAAGAGTTCAGGCTATCCTTGGGTTGAGAGTCCAACCATACTCTAGCTCTGTCTCTTACAGCAAAGGGAAAAAGCATGAGCCTGTAGACTTCAGGATCTACTCCATTAGTCTTAACAGTATCACAGATCTGCAAGAATTTAGATAAGAACTGAAAAGGATCTTCAGATGGAAGTCCATGAAACTTGCAGTTCTGCTGCATTAGAAAAACTAATTGAGGTTTCAGCTCAAAATTGTTTGCTCCAATGGTAGGGATGGAGATGCTTCTTCCATGTAAATT
>NC_029791.2:34187011-34194825 GCF_000816755.2 Arachis ipaensis
GGATCAACCCCATTGGTCTTAACAGTATCACATATCTGCAAGAATTCAGTTAAGAACTGAAAAGGATCTTCAGATGGAAGTCCATGAAACTTGCAGTTCTACTGCATTAGAGAAACTAATTGAGGTTTCAGCTCAAAATTGTTTGCTCCAATGGCAGGAATGGAGATGCTTCTTCCATGTAAATTGGAATTAGGTGCAGTAAAGTCACCAAGCATCCTCCTTGCATTATTATTATTTTCGGCTGCCATCTCCTCTTCCTGTTCGAAAATTCCTGTAAGGTTGTCTCTGGATTGTTGTATTTTAGCTTCTCTTAGTTTTCTTTTCAGAGTCCTTTCAGGTTCAGGATCTGCTTCAACAAGAATGTTCTTGTCCTTGCTCCTACTCATATGACAAATAATGGAATAACAAAGAAAATATGGAATCCTCTATGTCACAGTATAAAGATTCCTTTGTGTGAGTAGAAGAAGAAAAGAATGTAATGTAAAGAAGAGAAGAGGGAAAACTCGAACACAGAGAAGGGGGTGGTGTTCGAATTTTTGGATATGAACTAAAATTAAGAAAAAGATTTTTGAAAATTAATTTGAAAAATTTTCGAAAATATTAGAAAGAAATTTTGAAAAAGATTTGATTTTTGAAAAAGATTTTGAAAAGATAATATTTTTAAATTGAAAATTTGATTTGATTCATAAGAAACAATTAAATTTAAAAATTTTTTTACTAAATCAAATCATATTTTCGAAAATTTTGAGTAAAATAAGGAAAAGATATTTTTTTATTTTTGAATTTTTAATGAAGAAAGAGAAAAATATGAAAAAGACTCATAACATAAAAATTATGAATCAAAACACACAATGCATGCAAGAACACTATGAATATCAAGATGAACACCAAGAACACTTTGAAGATCAAGATGAACATCAAGACTTATTTTTGAAAATTTTTAATGAAAGAAGAACATGCAAGACACCAAACTTAGAAATTTTCAAACTTCAGAAACTAACAAATTAAAAATGCATATGAAAAACAAGAAAAGATACAAAACAAGAAAATATGAAGATCAAACAAGAAGACTTATCAAGAACAACTTGAAGATCATGAAGAACACTATGAATGCATGAATTTTCGAAAAATGCATAATTTTTTTAGAAAAGATGCAATTGACACCAAACTTAAAAATTGACTCTAGACTCAAACAAGAAACAAAAAATATTTTTGATTTTATGATTTTATTAATTTTTTTGGATTTTTGTATATTTTTATTATTTTTTTGAAAACCTATAGGAAAAATGAAGCAAAGAATTCAAAGTCCTCAATCAAGATTCCAGGAATCATACCAGCTTAGTCTAAAGCTTGATGGCCAGCCAAACTTCAGCATACCATTTTGAAACTTTAGAATTCATTCTTAAAAATTTAGAATAATTTTCGAAAACAAAAGGAAAAGAAATTTTTTTTTGAAAGATTTTTGAAAACAATTTTTTTTTAAATAAAACGAAAAAGAAAATTACCTAATTTGAGCAACAAGATGAACCGTCAGTTGTCCAAACTCGAACAATCCCCGGCAATGGTGCCAAAAACTTGGTGTGCGAAATCGTGATCATTCCTTCCTTGGTAACAGCGCTAAAAACTCAATACGCACGTTCATGATCTTAATTCGGTTTCACAACTTCGTACAACTAACCAGCAAGTGCACTGGGTCGTCCAAGTAATAAACCTTACGTGAGTAAGGGTCGATCCCACAGAGATTGTCGGCTTGAAGCAAGCTATGGACACCTTGTAAATCTCAGTCAGGCGGATTCAAATGTATTAAGAAATTATAGTGTACTAAAATATAATTAAAATAGGATAGAGATACTTATGTAATTCATTGGTGAGAATTTCAGATAAGCGTATAGAGATTCTTTCGTCCCTCTGAACCTCTGCTTTCCTGCTGTCTTCATCCAATCCTTCCTACTCCTTTCCATGGCAAGTTGTATGTTGGGCATCACCGTTGTCAATGGCTACTTCCCATCCTCTCAGTGAAAATGGTCCAAGATGCTCTGTCACGGCACGGTTATTCATCTGTCGGTTCTCGATCAAACTGGAATAGGATCCATTTATCCTTTTGCGTCTGTCACTACGCCCAGCACTCGCGAGTTTTAAGCTCGTCACAGCCATCCCTTCCCGGATCCTACTCGGAATACCACAGACAAGGTTTAGACTTTCCAGATCTCAGGAATGGCCATCCATGGGTTCTAACTTATACCACGAAGACACTAATAACTCAGACTCAATCCCCTGTATTAGATATCCAAGAGATATCCATTCAATCGAAGGTAGAGCGGAAGTGGTTGTCAGGCACGCGTTCATAGGGGAATGATGATGACTTTGTCATGATCATCACATTCATGTTGAAGTGCGAATGAATATCTTAGAAGCGGAATAAGTTGAATTGAATAGAAAAACAGTAGTACTTTGCATTAATCTTTGAGGAACAGCAGAGTTCCACACCTTAATCTATGGTGTGTAGAAACTCTACCGTGGAAAAATACATAAGTGAAAGGTTCAAGCATGGCCGAATGGCCAGCTCCCAAACGTGATCTAAAGATGAAACTAAAGATGATCCGAAGATGTAAATACAATAGTAAAAAATCCTATTTATACTAGACTAGCTACTAGGGTTTACAGAAGTAAGTAATTGATGTTGAAATCCACTTCCGGGGCCCACTTGGTGTGTGCTTGGGCTGAGCTTGAAATTTACACATGGAGAGGTTATTCTTGGAGTTGAACGCCAATTTGTAATGTGTTTCTGGCGTTGAACTCCACTTTGCAGCTTGTTTCTGGCGCTGAACGCCAGACTGCAACATGGAACTGGCGTTCAACGCCAGTTTTTATCATCTAAACTAGGGTAAAGTATGGACTATTATATATTGCTGGAAAGCCCTGGATATCTACTTTCCAACGCAATTGGAAGCGCACCATTTGGAGTTCTATAGCTCCAGAAAATCCACTTTGAGGGCAGGGAGGTCAAAATCCAACAGCATCTGCAGTCCTTCTTCAACCTCTGAATCTGATTTTTGCTCAGGTCTCTCAATTTCAGCCAGAAAATACCTGAAATCATAGAAAAATACACAAACTCATAGTAAAGTCCAAAAATGTGAATTTTAATTAAAAACTAATAAAAATATACTAAAAACTAACTAAATCATACTGAAAACTATGTAAAAACAATGCCAAAAAGCGTATAAATTATCCGCTCATCAGCGTGGCATGCCAGTATTGTTTTCTAGAGAGGATGGATGGAGTGCACACATGGGCGTGGCACGCCAGGCTGGTTCAAGGTTCCAGATAAGAGGAGCAAGAGGGAAGAACCTGGGCGTGTCACTTGAGCTCGAAGGCGTGGCACGCCAGGCTAACTATGCAAAAAAGAGACCCTGGGCGTGCCACTTGGGCTCGAAGGCATGGCACACCAGGGTGATTGATGGAAGAAGGCGTGCCACTTGCAAGCCAGGCGTGGCACGCCAAGCCAAGCTGAGAAGCTAGGCGTGGCACGCCACTCTAACGCCAGCCATACGCCAGGCACATGCTTCATTTTATGAGTTTTTCTTTTTTCCTCCAATTGTAAAAATTTTTTCTCTTTTGTATTTTCTTAATTCTAGTGATAGAAGTAGTATAAATAACCCCTAGAAGTACTAAAAAAGGGGGTTGGATTGGCAAGATAGTTTTATTTTTACTTTTACACTTCACTTCATCACTTCCATCTCTTGTACTTTTCTCTAAGCTATGAGTAGCTAAACTACCTCTCATTGGGAGAGGGAGCTCTGTTGTACTTGATGGATTAATGATAGTGAATTTTTTCTTCTCTTTATCTTCTCTTTGATTTGCTAGAAGAAATTTCGTTCTTCATGCTAGTGTTCAATCATCTTGGGAAAGAGGTTGAATGCAAAATTGGTTTCATGGGAACCTTGGAAATGGAAACATGAAACCATGCTTAAAATCCCTTCTCACACTTGAGTAGATCTGAGTTTTGGGATTGGATATGGTGACATATAATCCATCCACTATTTGGATCTATGAGGAAGTGTGGTATAATCAGGGACCAAGCATATCTCTCTTCATGAGCAATTAGACCAAGGAGTTGGCTGATTATCAAGATTTGAGAGATTGAATCACCAAGGGATTGGGGTTCAATCAATCATGATTGCCAAGAGGTCAATGAGTTGCATGATTGAAGATGAGATGAGATGAATTTAATCCAAAGAGAGCAACATCTCCTAATCCCAATGAATTCCCCTTCTTATCTTCCCTATTCTTTATAGCTTTCTTTAATTTCTGTAATTTCCCATTCCCATTTACAATTCAGCCATTTATGTTTCAGTATTTTACATTCTTGCTATTTACTTTCCTGCACTTTATTGCTTTTCTTTACTTTTGAGTCATTTATATTTCTGCTATTTAAATCTCTGCACTCGATATTCTCTACATTGATTAGCTTAACTAATTCACTCATTAACTAAAATTGCTCAATCAATCAATCACTGTGGATTCGATCCCACTCCACTGTGGGTTATTGCTTGACGATAATTTGGTGCACTTGCTAAAGAACGAACTCATTTTTATATGGGGACTGAATTCCGGTCATCAGCCACCATTTTCGGGTCCCAACCAAACCTTTCTGCAACCCTTTCCATGGGTTCAAAACCAAAATCAGTTTAAAAGCAAGCTAAATCCAACCATTCATATCATTTTTATCTCTCCAGGAAAACCGATTTAAGATCAAATCATTATCAACTAACCAAACCCATTTTCAAAACTTTAGGAAAACAATTCAGTAACAGTCTAAACTTTAAAGAAACAATTCAGTAACAGCCCATTTATCGAAACCAAAAAATAATCTAATCAAACATATGATCATATTCATCCAAAATAGCCAGACAATACATAAGACTTATACAATTACTAAAAAGTATAAAATAGCTTTTTAGAAAAACTCCTACCTCAATTGTCGAAACTCGAAAACTCTAAAATGCGTCACAACTCGTTTTGCCTCGGCCCGCAACTACGGTAGCCGCAACCTCAACTCCAAACCACTTTCTCAGCAACCACAACGACTCTAATCGCAACTTACAACAACCATAACTCGACCCTACGTTACCAAAACCTCAGAATTTCTAACCAACCATAATAGAATACAAAATTTCAAAGGTTCCGGAACGTAAACGCTTACCGTAACAAAGGAGGAACGACCACACCAAATGGTAGTGGCTCAAGCAAAGGTTCTGGCAGCCACAGTACCGCTCTCGGTAGCCAGAGGCGCGGCGGCCACGGCAACAATAGCAAAGGAGCTCCAACGGGCAGCAGAAATCCCTCCTCCTACTTACCCGTTCCGGTCTCCCTCTCTCTCACAGCAACAAAGGCAATGGCTGAGCCTTCATAGCGGCGGCCGTAGCTCAGCAACGGCGGCGACAGCAACACCGCCCTTCCTAAGAGCGCGCACGCGCGCTCTCTCTTTCTCGCGTCGGGCTCCTGCCTCGCATCCCTCTCGTTCGCAGTTCTGTTTCCGACACGGCTCAATGACGATCGACGGCGACTACCAGATCTCCAGCGACGGCGACTACCAGATCTCCAGTAGTGCCTCCTTCTTCTTCCCTGCGCGCCTCCTTCTTCCTCGGTCCTCCTCTTTCTACCTGATCTTTCTCTCTCTCTCTCTATTCCTCTGGTGTGCAATGGCAGCGGCAACGGCGTGGAACACAGCGGCACAGCACGACGGCGGCGGCGACGCCTCGCGGCTCCGACACGTCTCCTTCTCTTCTTCTTTTCCCTGCCGCAGCTCCCTCTCTTTCACTCTGTTCCCTCTTTCTTTCTTTGTTTCTTGCAGTAGCAGCAGTTGCTGTGTGTGTGTGGATTGTGGGTGTTGTGTGTGGGTTGGAGTAGCTAGGGTTATGGTTAGGTCAAAAATTAGGGTTTTGATTTGGGGATTTTAGGTTTAATTAGAGTAAGGTCATTTTAACAAAATTGAGACATAGGATATAAATTTGAAATCTAATTAAATACTGAAAATTACTTCAAAAATATTATTTGTTGTATCAAAATACTAATTAATTAAAAATTAAATATTTTAATTGAACTTATAAGATAATAATATTAATTTCCTTTATTTCTAAAACTTAAAATATTGAAGTATGAAAATATCAACTAATTGAATCATATAAAATTCTTTTTATTTCATAACTACTAACGTTATAATTTTAAATGTAGAAAATTACTCAATAATTATAAAATTAAATAAGGATCTTAATTTATTTCAAATTCAATTAATCAAAACTTACTTTAATTATCTCTAATAAAGAAATTTTCTGAAATTAAAGCTACAAAAATAATTGAGTTTGTAATTAGTTCATGATAACCCTTTTCAAAAGTTTTGGGTCTTACATGCATCTTGAGCATCAAATATTTGCATATTGTCCTTGATTCTGATGTCTTAAGAATGATAATGGGTTTATTGATGTAAGTGTTGTAAAAAATGATTGGTCATGGGTAATTGTTGAAAATACTTGTTGAAATTTTATGATTTTATAAATTTTCAAGAATAATTGTTGAACTTTTTTTCTTCTAAATTTTTTTTGCCGATGAGATGAGTATTATTGCTGATTACTAGATTCGAACTTAGAAGTTAATTAGAAATTTTTATTATATCCTTATCATGAGCTTGTTCTGAATAATAATGCTTTTTTTATTACTTTTGCTTCTAATGCAGGTTTATTAGCGATTTCGTATGGTGCCGTCCTAGTTTCTCTTTCTTTGAATACACTAAAAGGTTTTTGTTTATTTGTGGCAGTTTTTTTCTCTTATTTGTAGAGGTTTATAACTTTCACTAAATAGTTTGTGGGGGTTTCCAAAATCCCCAAAATTTGAGGTGCCACGAGGCTTTTTGTGGGGGTTTTTAAAAATCCCCACAATCTATTTAGTGGGGAGTTTTATGTGTGTTTAGTGGGGGTTTTATATTGAACTTTTATGGTGGTTTGAAATCACTTTTGTGGCAGTTTAAACCCCCCACAAATTGATTTTTTAATTTAACAAAAATTAACTATTTTGTGAGATTTTCAAACCTCCACAAATCCTATAATTATTTATTTATTTTTAATTTCAAATCATTCATTAAGCTCATCTCATTTACATACTCTCAAATTAGAAATTTAGTTTTTAATATCAAAATTTAAAAACTAAATATTTTATAACATAATTCCTCAATATAAGACAACTCTATATAACAAAAAAAATTCTCAATGTCAATAGTTTCAAATATAATTACATATGATATTGTTTTACATAACTACAAGTGAATAGGGCGATCCTCGTCCCATTTAGGGAGTGCCCTGCCATCCCAATAACACAACAAATGCACCATTGAAACTCTATGAAAAATACAAAGGAAGCAAAACAGGGTACGGTGCAAAAAAAAGAACAAACTGAAAGCATTGAATGAATGAATGATCCCTCAAACCTTGTTAATAGATTCTTTCAAATTGAGAGTGTCCACAAGCCTTGCGGGGACAAGGCGTAGAGGAGATTAAGAGATAGATAACAGATAGATATATATAACATAAGTAAATAGCTACTAGTCGCGACCCGAGAAGTTTAGGTCGGCTAGGGTACATTATGAAATTAGTTGACAACAGTATATCCTAATCTCTCCCGAAGGAAACATGAGAGCCTCTATAGGCAAATTCAAAGAGTTCAATACATAATATAAACTTTCCAAAACAAAGGTGGAGAGATTCTAATCAAAACACAAAGTAGAGGAAATAAAGATCTTCGCCGTCTCTCAAACGACCCAG
>NC_029791.2:34196052-34214003 GCF_000816755.2 Arachis ipaensis
AGTGGCCTGCATAGCAGCAGCCATATTCTCCAACGCCGCCATAAGGTTTACCGGGTTATTCGGGTTGATTTCTGGTTCCTGCGTATTAGTACGATCTCTTTCACGTCCCCGACCGGGTCCACGAGGTGCCATCTGGTTCCTATACACACCAAACAATCGATATCAAGTTGATCAGTCTCAATATCGGAAGTATAGTGCTTCAAAGTACCAAAGGTACACTCATGGACTTCATGCTAGATGTATCGATTAGATACCCTAACTAGCACAGGCACAGACTCAGAGTATGCATTGAAGCATAAGCAGTTCCATCCCTCAGGCTCACGAGGACGAACTGCTCTGATACCATAATGTAACACCCTAATATTCAAATTCTTATGCTCGAGTCATAAGTCAATGATATTACGGTGTTACGACTCTCAGGTGGATTTTTAATAAATAAATATAGGTAATTTCGAAAGGAGTATTAATCGAGAAGCCTGAAAAGAGTAGAAATAAAATCGCGAAGACGTATCTCTCATGTTTCGACAACAAAAGATAAACCATGAAGCCGAAAACGATATACGGACAAGGCGTAGAGGAGATTAAGAGATAGATAATAGATAGATATATATAACATAAGTAAATAGCTACTAGTCGCGACCCGTGAAGTTTAGGTCGGCTAGGGTACAGTATGAAAATAGTTGACAACAGTATGTCCTTTGCTACTGCCCAGGCATCTCAAATATATATTCATTCAATCTCAATTCATATTATCAACATTCATTGTTACCAAATCTCAAACATTAACTTGGAGCAACTGGGACGAACCACAACCCTTGCTACTACCCAAGTATCACAAATAAACATTTATTCATAATCACCCTTCATTATTATCAATCCTTAGATAATGACCCGGAGCAAGCGGGACGAACCACGACCCTTGCTACTACCCAGGTATCACAAATACACATTTATTCAAAACCCCACGATTAAACTCGTTTATCATAATCCTCCTTTCCCGTCTCATACCCGGAGCAAGTGGACAACACCATTGCCTACTACCCGGGGTCGCACATCACATTTCAATATTTTTTTATTATTATCCATTTAACATATTCATTCATTAATCATATATGCATTTATACTCAGCCATAAACAATAATGGCTTTGCCGTAACCCGGCAATAACTCAGCCATCCGGCTCATGGTCCAATCAAGAACGGGCCATTTATCAATAAATATAGCCCTCGGCTCATGGCATACACGGTACTTCCACCGTCATCCTCCATATCTCATATAATTATCTTTGATCATTATTGATCATAACTTTTCCCCTTGCTTCACTCGCAAGTTACCACATCCCCTAGCTCATTGCTAGGCATATCAGAATGATTTAATACATAAGAGGTGAGATCGGAGGCTTAGAAGTATGAGATTTGGCTTTTAAAACTCAAAAATCAACTTTGGCATGAAAACAGGGCAACGCGTACGCGCACTCCACGCGCACGTGTGGATGGCCACAAAACTCATCGACGCGCAAGCGTCATACGCGCGGGTTGAAAAATAGCCAAACGACGCGCAAGCGTCAGCCACGCGTACGCGTGGGTGCTCTTGCGCCCCAGGCACAAAACTGGCACAACTCTGGCACAACTCTCGGGAAAATAGCTGGGCATTTGGTGCAGCGCATCGATGCACCCGCGCACGCGTGGATAGTGCCTTCTTGAAGAACGACGCGTACGCGCCAAGTGCGCCTACGCGTGGAGGGTCATTCTGCTAAAAATTTTCTAAGTTAAAAGCTGCAGAATTTACAGATTCAACCCCCAATCTTCCGACGGACATAACTTTCTCATTTTAAATCATTTTTCACCCGTTCTTCAAACGGCATGGACATCCCGGATACAATTTCATTTCTACACAGATTTGGCACAAAATAGAGATCCGTCAATCTTATTTACTCATAATCAATTTTCTCAACTGTAGTACCAGACAGATCTTAGCCGGTACTGCAGATCAAAATTCTACTGCGCGCTTTTACGCAGAAAACTATATTTTCTGACTCGGAAAAATTCACTGAATCCAAATATCGTATTTAAATTATCAAATTCCAATTGTCAAATCTTCCAACCATATTCGCTCCTATTTAACTTATTATTTGCTAAATTTCGGTTAGACCAGGTATTACATCAGGTACCAGCAAGCTTTACTGCGATTACATCGCAATGTTCAATACCAAGCTCTGGGCCCTAAAAGCATAGTAAGATTATTTAACAACATAATCTCATATCATTTTGCCAATAACAAGCATATAGCAACACAAGACAGTTTATATAGATTAACTTGGTATTTTTTTATTATGTCAATAGCTTTGCCGGCAAGCCAATAAACCAAGTGAATGCTCAAAACGAGTGTGTACAGCTCCAGGTTAAACTATATGAGTTAGACCTATATTACATTAAAACAAAAGATTCAAAGTTAGGGCTTAATTTTGATCGACTAAGTGCAGACTTCCTCACATATAACATGACAACATCCATATGCTCTGCCATAAAACTATATACTAAATTTGATAAACATAGTTATTTCGTGAATCCTATTTGACTACTTCATTCACATGTTGTAAGTTGACTCACCTAGCTGCTTCAAATCATGAAGTTTACATAAATTTAAAACAAAAAAAAGTTAAAAGAAGTAAGAGAGTTATGTAGTAAAAGTAGTATATAGTTTGACTATGCGCACTTGCCTCTGTATTTGTTCGGTGTCAACAAATTTCAATGTTGACTTTTGTTTCCTTTTTCAACACCTCGTCAATTCACCATCAATTTAAAAGTCACTGTAAAGAATAATCTAGCCTCAACTAGTAACCATACTGAATTTGCATAATTTAAAAGACAGCACAACATCACCATTAATCTATAGAAGACTCAATCCGAATCCAAATCCACATTAATAAAAAAAGTGGTAAGCGTTTTCATCTAAAGAACAAAGACTCACCTTTGAGGATTGTCGTCTGGTAGTTATTGCAGTTCTTCCTGATTGAGAACCATTATGATTGAGAACCATGAAAAAGAAAACTTCCAAAAAATTAAATTTATAATGCAGAGGCTGAAATTATAAATTTTTTTATTTTTCAATAAAATATATTCCATTGGAAAATAAACTAATATAGCAGAATTCCAATATTTTTTTACAAAGATGAACATTCATCTAAAAAAACCTAAGTCACATATATAGTAAAAAATACTGATTGATTTTAAGCATATTCTATAAGTCAAACTTAAAAAATAAGAACATAGAATAAAAATTTAACCAACCAAAACAAAGTAACTAATAATCACTCCTAACATAAAAAATGAGGAAGAATTAAGGAAAAGCCATATAACACTTCTTTATTATATAGAAAGGTTTTAATGCTAAGAATTAATATTGATATAGAAAGGTTTAATTGATTATTTATTACAAATTTCTTATGTTGAATAATTAACGGGTGACTTGGAGCATGAAAATTTCAAGCATGTAGGCAAATATGAAGCTGAGTTAATAATATAGATAACATAAGAGTACTTTTGTATATATTTTTTTTCCTTTTTTTAATCAATAAAAAAGTCATACATCTTCTACTAAGAGTAGCTTCGTATTACTTCCCCTCCTACATTAAAGCTAGCTTCTTAATTCAAATCAACAAGACAAAATTTTCTTTCTAAATTCCATTTTGTCATATATTACGCTATAAGCAGTGGATTAAGTGCATTGGTGATGAGCGGATGATTTATACGCTTTTTGGCATTGTTTTTAGTATGTTTTTAGTAGAATCTAGTTACTTTTAGGGATGTTTTTATTAGTTTTTATGTTAAATTCACATTTCTGGACTTTACTATGAGTTTGTGTGTTTTTCTGTGATTTCAGGTATTTTCTGGCTGAAATTGAGGGACTTGAGCAAAAATCAGATTCAGAGGTAGAAGAAGGACTGCTGATGCTGTTGGATTCTGACCTCCCTGCACTCAAAGTGGATTTTCTGGAGCTACAGAACTCAAAATGGCGCGCTTCTAATTGTGTTGGAAAGTGGACATCCAGGGCTTTCCAGCAATATATAATAGTTCATACTTTGACCGATTATAGATGATGTAAAAGGGCGTTGAACGCCAGTTCTACGTTGCTGTCTGGAGTTAAACGCCAGAAACACGTCACAAACCAGAGTTGAACGCCAGAAACACGTTACAACCTGGCGTTCAACTCCAAAAGAAGCCTCTGTACGTGGAAAGCTAAAGCTCAGCCCAAGCACACACCAAGTGGGCCCCGGAAGTGGATTTATGTATCAATTACTTACTTCTGTAAACCCTAGTAGCTAGTTTATTATAAATAGAACTTTTTACTATTGTATTAGACATCCTGGATTGTATTTTTGATCCTGTGATCACGTTTTGGGGGCTGGCCGCATCAGACCATTTTCACAGAGAGGATGAAAAGTAGCCATTGACAATGGTGATGTCCTTACATAAAGCCAGCCATGGAAAGGAGTAGGATTGATTGGATGAAGACAGCAGGAAAGCAGAAGTTCGGAGGAACGAACGCATCTCTATATGCTTATCTGAAATTCTCACCAATGAATTACATAAGTATTTCTATCTTTATTTTCTATTTATTTATTAATTATTTTTGAAAACTCCATAACCATTTGATATCCGCCTGACTGAGATTTACAAGGTGACCATAGCTTGCTTCATACCAACAATCTCCGTGGGATCGACCCTTACTCACGTAAGGTTTTATTACTTGGACGACCCAGTGAACTTGCTGGTTAGTTGTGCAAAGTTGTGAAGTTATGTTTGGACCATGGTATTGTGCACCAGTTATTGGCGCCATGCCAGGGAGAGAATGAACAACAAATTTTACAACCTCAGAGTAACAATTTCGCATACCAAGTTTTTGGCGCCGTTGCCGGGATTGTTCGAGTTTGGACAACTGACGGTTCATCGTGTTGCTCAGATTGGATTATTTTCTTCTTATTTTGTTTTCAAAAATTTTTCAAAAATCTTTCAAAAATTTCTCATCTGTTTTCGAAAATTATTCTAAAATTTTTTTTTTAGAATGAATTCTAGTGTTTCATGAAGCATGTTGAAGCCTGACTGGCTGTAAAGCCATGTCTAAATTTATTTGGACTGGAGCTTCCAACCCAACATTATCAAGAGCAAGCTAGTTGTTGCTGATCCACCTGCTGCTGTTCCAGATCCACCTAATATGCTAAGGCTGACTGGCTATTAAGCCATGTCCAACCCTTTGATTGGAGCTTTAGGCTAATATTGAAAGATTCATGGAATTCTTCTTAAAAATTTTGGAATCCTTATTTTCCTTTTTCAAATTAAATTTCGAAAAATACCAAAAAAAATTAGAAAATCATAAAAATAAAAAAAATATTTCATGTTTCTTGTTTGAGTCTTGAGTCAATTTTTAAGTTTAGTGTCAATTGCATACTCATCTTGCATTTTTCGAAAATTGCATTCATGCATTCATAGTGTTCTTCATGATCTTCAAGTTGTTCTTAATAAACCTTCTTGATTGATCTTCATATTATATTGTTTTGTGTTGTATGGTGTTTTTCATATGCATTCTTGAATTCTTAGTGTCTAAGCATTAAAGATTTCTAAGTTTGGTGTCTTGCATGTTTTCTTTGCATATCAAAATTTTCAAAAATAAGTTCTTGATGTTCATCTTGACATTCAAAGTGTTCTTAGTGTTCATCTTGACATTCATAGCATTCTTGCATGCATTCATTGTTTTGATCCAAAATTTTCATGCATTGCATCATTTTTCATGTTTTTCTCTCTCATCCTTAAAAATTTAAAAATAAAAAAAAATATTTTTCCTTTCTTCTCTCATAAAATTCGAAAATTTGGATTGACTTTTTCAAAATTTTAAAAAAATTCAATTGTTTCTTATGAGTCAAATCAAATTTTCAATTTAAAAATCTTATCTTTTTCAAAATCTTTTTCAAAAAAAATCCAATCTTTTTCATTTTTTTTATTTATTTTCGAAAATTCAAAAAAAAATATTTTTCAAAAATCTTTTTCTTAATTTTATATCATATTTTCGAAAATATCATCAACAATTAATGTTTTGATTCAAAAATTTTAAGTTTGTTACTTGTTAAGAAAGATTCAAACTTTAAGTTCTAGAATCATATCTTGTGATTTCTTGTGAATCAAGTCATTAATTGTGATTTTAAAAATCAAATCTTTTTCAAAACTAATTTCAATCATAACTTTTCAAAAATATCTTTTTATCTTATCTTTTTCAAAATCATATCTTTTTCAAAAATATGATTTTAAAATATCTTTTCTAACTTCTTATCTTCTTATCTTTTCAAAATTGATTTTCAAATTTGTTTCAACTAACTAACTAACTTTTTGTTTGTTTCTTATCTTTTCCAAAACTACCTAACTAACCCTCTCTCTCTAATTTTCGAAAATATCTCCCTCTTTTTCAAAAATTCTTTTTAATTAACTAATTGTTTCAAAATTTAATTTTAATTTATTTCTTCTTTTAATTTTCAAAAATCACTAACTCTTTTTCAAAAAATTATTTTCGAAAACCTCCCCTTCTCATCCTCTTCTATTTATTTATTTATTTACTAACATCTCTTCCTCACTTACCAAAAATCCGAACCCCCTCTCTCTCTGAGTTCAGATTTTCTCTTCTTCTCTTCTTCTACTCTTCTTTTCTTCTTCTACTTACATAAGGGAACCTCTATACCTGGGCAAAAAGGATCTCTATTATTATTTTTCTGTTCCCTCTTTTTTATATGAGCAGGAGCAAAGACAAGAATATTCTTGTTGAAGCAGATCCAGAACCTGAAAGGACTCTGAAGAGGAAACTAAGAGAAGCTAAATTACAACAATCCAGCAAGAACCTTTCAGAAATTTTCGAACAGGAAGAGGAGATGGCAGCCGAAAATAATAATAATGCAAGGAGGATGCTTGGTGACTTTACTGCACCTAATTCCAATTTACAGGGGTCAGGAATAAACCTCATGCCACTCTCTGTAATAGAGAAATTGGGAATCTTTGAGGTGCAAGCTGCTAGAATCTCATTAGAGATGGCAGACAATTCCAGAAAACAGGCTTATGGACAAGTAGAGGACATATTAGTAAAGGTTGAAGGCCTTTACATCCCTGCTGATTTCATAATCCTAAACCCTAGCCACAGCAAGAGCTGTTATTGATGTTAACAGAGGTGAACTAGTGCTTCAATTGAATGAGGACTCCCTTGAGTTTAAAACTCAAGGACATCCTTCTGTAAACATGGAAAAGAGGCACAGTAAGCTTCTCTTAAAACAGAGTCAACCAGAGCCCCCACAGTCAAACTCTAAGTTTGGTGTTGGCAGGCCACAACAAAACTCTAAGTTTGGTGTTGAACTCCCATATCCAAACTCTAAGTTTGGTGTTGGGGAGTCTCAACAATGCTCTGAACATCTGTGAGGCTCCATGAGAGCCCACTGTCAAGCTATTGACATTAAAGAAGCGCTTGTTGGGAGGCAACCCAATTTTTATATTTTTATTAGTTATATGTCTTTATAGGTTCATGATCATGTGGAGTCACAAAATAAATATAAAAATTGAAAACGGAATCAAAAATAGCAGAAGAAAAATCACACCCTGGAGGAGGATCTTACTGGTGTTTAAACGCCAGTAAGGAGCATCTGTCTGGCGTTCAACGCCAGAACAGAGCATGTTTCTGGCGTTGAACGCTAGAAACAAGCAGCATCCTGGCGTTCAGACGCCAGAAATGCACAGTGAAGAAGAGATGGCGCTGAACGCCAGAAACAAGCATCTGGCTGGCGTTCAACGCCAGAAATATGCTGCATCTGGGCGCTGAACGCCCAGAACAAGCATCAATTCGGCGTTTAAACGCCAGAATTGCATGCAAAGGCATTTTACATGCCTAATGGGTGCAGAGATGCAAATCCTTGACACCTCAGGATCTGTGGACCCCACAGGATCAACTCAGCATCTGTTGACCCCACAGGATCCCCACCTACCACCACTCACTCTCTTCCCAATAAACACTCTTCCCCAAAACTTTTCACCAATCACCTCAATCTCTCTTCCCTATCACTACTTCACCACTCACATCTATCCACTCTTCCCCATAAACCCACCCATATGGCCGTACCTTAACCCCCCTCGGACATATGTGTGGAAGGAGCTCAATGGAAGATTGACTCCAAAGGCAAGCCGGTTCAACTAAGAAGACTGGACCTCAAGCCTGTGGCTAGAGGATGGTTAGAGTTCATCCAACGCTCCATCATCCCCACTAGCAACTGATCTGAAGTTACTGTAGATCGGGCCATCATGATTCATAGCATCATGATTGGAGAGGAAGTAGAAGTTCATGAAGTCATCTTCCTTGAACTCTACAAAATAGCCGAAAAGTCTTCCCCCATGGCAAGGCTAGCTTTCCCTCATCTTATTTGCCATCTATGTTACTCAGCTGGAGCTTTCATAGAAGGAGACATTCCCATTGAGGAAGAGAAGCCCATCACCAAGAAAAGGATAGAGCAAGCAAGAGAGCCCATTCATGGATCTCAAGAAACGCATGAAGCTCATCACCATGAGATCCCGGAGATGCCTCAAATGCATCTTCCTCCACAGAATTTTTGGGAGCAAATCAACACCTCCCTAGGAGAATTAAGTTCCAACATGGGACAACTAAGGGTGGAACATCAAGAGCACTCCATCATCCTTCATGAAATTAGAGAAGATCAAAAAGCAATGAGGGAGGAGCAACAAAGACAAGGAAGAGACATAGAAGAGCTCAAGGACATCATTGGTTCCTCAAGGAGAAAACGCCACCATCATTAAGGTGGACTCATTCCTTGTTCCTACATTCTCTGTTTTTCGTTTTCTTCATGTTAAGTGCTTATCTATGTTTGTGTCTTCATTACATGATCATTAGTATTTAGTAACTTTGTCTTAAAGTTATGAATGTCCTATGAATCCATCACCTCTCTTAAATGAAAACTGTTTTAATTCAAAAGAACAAGAAGTACACGAGTTTCAAATTTATCCTTGAACTTAGTTTAATTATATTGATGTGGTGACAATGCTTCTTGTTTTCTGAATGAATGCTTGAACAGTGCATATGTCTTTTGAAGTTGTTGTTTAAGAATGATAAATATGTTGGCTCTTGAAAGAATGATGACAAGGAGACATGTTATTTGATAATCTAAAAAATCATAAAATTGATTCTTGAAGCAAGAAAAAGCAGTTAATACAAAAGCTTGCAGAAAAAAAAATAGCGAAAAAAAAATAGAAAAAAAAAGAGAAAAAAAAAAGCAAGCAGAAAAAGCCAAAAGCTCTTAAAACCAAGAGGCAAGAGCAAAAAGCCAATAGCCCTTAAAACCAAAAGGCAAGGGTAATAAAAAGGATCCCAAGGCTTTGAGCATCAGTGGAGAGGAGGGCCTAAAGGAATAAAATTCTGGCCTAAGCGGCTAAACCAAGCTGTCCCTAACCATGTGCTTGTGGCGTGAAGGTGTCAAGTGAAAACTTGAGACTGAGCGGTTAAAGTCAAGGTCCAAAGCAAAAGAAGAGTGTGCTTAAGAACCCTGGACACCTCTAATTGGGGACTTTAGCAAAGCTGAGTCACAATCTGAAAAGGTTCACCCAGTTATGTGTCTGTGGCATTTATGTATCAGGTGGTAATACTGAAAAACAAAGTGCTTAGGGCCACGGCCAAGACTCATAAAGTAGCTGTGTTCAAGAATCAACATACTGAACTAGGAGAATCAATAACACTATCTGAACTCTGAGTTCCTATAGATGCCAATCATTCTGAACTTCAATGGATGAAGTGAGATGCCAAAACTATTCAAGAGGCAAAAAGCTACAAGTCCCGCTCATCTGATTGGAGCTATGTTTCATTGATGGTTTGGAATTTATATTATATTCTCTTCTTTTTATCCTATTTGATTTTCAGTTAATTGGGGACAAGCAACAATTTAAGTTTGGTGTTGTGATGAGCGGATAATTTATACGCTTTTTGGCATTGTTTTTAGTATATTTTTAGTAGAATCTAGTTACTTTTAGGGATGTTTTTATTAGTTTTTAAGTTAAATTTACATTTATGGACTTTACTATGAGTTTGTGTATTTTTCTGTGATTTCAGGTATTTTTTGGCTGAAATTGAAGGACTTGAGCAAAAATCAGATTCAGAGGTAGAAGAAGGACTGCTGATGCTGTTGGATTCTGACCTCCCTACACTCAAAGTGGATTTTCTGGAGCTACAGAACTCAAAATGGCGCGCTTCTAATTGCTTTGGAAGGTAGACATCCAGGGCTTTCCAGCAATATATAATAGTCTATACTTTGGCCGAGTTTAGATGACGTAAAAGGGCGTTAAATGCCAGTTCTACGCTGCTGTCTGGAGTTAAACGCCAGAAACACGTAACAAACCAGAGTTGAACTCCAGAAACACGTTACAACCTGGCGTTCAACTCCAAAAGAAGCCTCTGCACGTGGAAAGCTAAAGCTCAGCCCAAGCACACACCAAGTGGGCCCTGGAAGTGGATTTATGCATCAATTACTTACTTTTGTAAACCCTAGTAGCTAGTTTATTATAAATAGAACTTTTTACTATTGTATTAGATATCCTGGATTGTATTTTTTATCCTGTGATCACGTTTTGGGGGCTGGCCTCTCGGCCATACCTGAACCTTCATCACTTATGTATTTTCAACGGTAGAGTTTCTACACTCCATAGATTAAGGTGTGGAGCTCTGCTGTTCCTCATGAATTAATGCAAAGTACTACTGTTTTCTATTCAATTCAACTTATTCCGCTTCTAAGATATTCATTCGCACTTCAACATGAATGTGATGAACGTGACAATCATCATCATTCCCCCACGAACGCGTGCCTGACAACCACTTCCGTTTCACCTTAGATTGGATGATTATCTCTTGAATCTCTTAATCAGAATCTTTGTGGTATAAGCTAGATTGATGGCGGCATTCATGAGAATCTGGAAAGTCTAAACCTTGTCTGTGGTATTCCGAGTAGGATTCTGGGATTGAATGACTGTGACGAACTTCAAACTCGCGATTGCTGGGCGTAGTGACAGACGCAAAAAGAGGGTGAATCCTATTCCAGTATGATCGAGAACCTCAGATGATTAGCCGTGCTGTGACAGAGCATTTGGACCATTTTCACAAGAGGATAGGATGCAGCCATTGACCACGGTGATGCCTCCAGATGATTAGCCATGCAGTGACAGCGCATCGGACCATTTTCACAGAGAGGATGAAAAGTAGCCATTGACAATGGTGATGTCCTTACATAAAGCCAGCCATGGAAAGGAGTAGGATTGATTGGATGAAGACAGCAGGAAAGCAGAAGTTCGGAGGAACGAACGCATCTCTATACGCTTATCTGAAATTCTCACCAATGAATTACATAAGTATTTCTATCTTTATTTTCTATTTATTTATTAATTATTTTCGAAAACTCCATAACCATTTGATATCCGCCTGACTGAGATTTACAAGGTGGCCATAGCTTGCTTCATACCAACAATCTCTGTGGGATCGACCCTTACTCACGTAAGGTTTTATTACTTGGACGACCCAGTGCACTTGCTGGTTAGTTGTGCGAAGTTGTGAAGTTATGTTTGGACCATGGTATTGTGCACCAGTTATTGGCCCCATGCCAGGGAGAGAATGAACAACAAATTTTACAACCTCAGAGTAACAATTTCGCATACCAATTGGCTACACCAATCTAACGACTGATTTTTCCAAATTTCAAAGGCATACCTTTCAAACTAATAACTTCATAGAGTGACACCCAATTAGAAAATTTCAGCCATTTGGATTGGATACATTTTTTATATTTTAGGAGATAGCATTAGCAATTTAAACACGAGAGCGTGTCGCAATTCAGGTCTGTTCAGCTGATATGAGATTCAAACCAATATAAAAAATATCAATACTAATTGTATCGCTATCCAGTTACTGAATAATCACAAAAGTAACAAGCTAAATTCAAAATCAAAGGAGTAATCAATCAAACTAAATTAATGTGGAGGAAATCACAAAATTAACAAAAAAAAAAAGCTTCCATAGGAATGTATAAAAGAATGCAAAAGGAAATCTCAAAAGTTACCGTGACGCGACCTCAAGAGACGCAGCGACAGAAGAGACAGGAAAAGAGATTGTCAAAGCACGTGGTGGCATTGGCGCTAGCGGCAAGGAGATGAATGGCGGTGGCAGTGGCAGTGCTGATGGCAGCGGTAGCGACGTCGATGAAGACTACAATTTAGGGTTTCGATCAATTGGTCTTGTTCACTCTCCCTCTCACTCAAAGCTAGCCTTATTTTGCATCTTTGGTATGGGCTTTGAGTGTTTGAATGGGCCTTTGGGTGTGTGGTTGTTTTAAGCTGTGTAAATTTATTTGGAATAGATGATGTTGGGGAGGTTTTTAAAAACTTCCACTATAAAACCTCCACCAATTAGTAAGAATGTTGTAGTGATATTTGGTCATGAGAACTAACTCAACTTTTGCAACTATGAACAACCGTCAAGGAAACACATACACCATGCAGCTACCTATTATGTCTCATATTACTCTTGATTTTATGACTTATATATGCTACTTGTTCATTTTCAATTTTTTCACAATGAAAAGTTCAGAGACAATCTTTTTAATCAACAATTTTTAAAAATTTTTATTTTTTAAAATTTTTATCATCAAACTAAGATCAAATTAATAGAAAAAGACAAATATCCTCTCATTTAGGATTTTTTGCATCTTACTCTTAGTCATCTCTCAGTCTTAATTTTTATCTCCTTCGTGTTTAGCTCTTACACATACACCCAACATCATCAGTCTCGTTCAATCTTTTTCGATTCTCTTGCTGCTCTACTCTATTACTATGTAAAGTCATTTTTTTTCTTTTCTGTTCAATCTTTTTTGTGCCGCTTTTTTTTGTTTTAGCTTGCCACCGCTTGTTTTGCATAGTCTCATCGCGCTTCTACTTTGTTTTGCGTTGTCACCACTACTGTTTTCTTGTTATTGAAGCTTGCATCTTTTTAGATCTGTTTTTGAAGCTCATGTTATTGTTGAAGTTTATGTCTTTCAGATCTATTCTTCTTTCTTTTCTTTTACTAATAATAATAATAAATTGACAATCATAATAATATAAGGTGTATTGCAAATTAAAATAAAGCTAATAATTCACATTGATCATCGATAATTCATGATCAAAACAATAATAATGATAATAATAAATTTTCCCCCTTAGCTTAGCTTGTTCAACTAATTCCCAACCTGGCCTCCTAATTAATAATGACAATCCACCAAAGGTGGTGCAGTAAAAAGCATCATGGTTTTCTGTGTGGCCGAGAACTGAAACTAGGAATCCCGGTGGTGGTGGTCGTCGTCGGCCGATGACGAAAGGTTAAGATCCAATTCCAGAAGATTCCGCAGCAGCTTAACAACCTCCAGTGTTGGCTGAGGACTAGTATTAGTGATGACAGTTGTCCTATGCCTCCTCATGTGACCACCAAGTGCTTGTCTAGATGTGAATTCTGACACTCATGAATCTTGGGCTTGCCGTTATTGTTGAAAATTTATATTTGAATTTAGTTTATCAATTTCAAGCTAGTAAATTTGTTGATTTAGTGTTGCAAATTGTGGTAGTACTTTGTTGATGTATTTTAATATTGTTGTTGCTTATTTAGCCACCCTCTTGTTAAAATTATCTTGTCGGTGGGTTTTAATAGAAGATTAAAATAGAAATTATCTTGTATTTTATACTAATTCAGGATAAATATTTGTTAATTGATTATTTTGGTTTACCTATTCTTGAATGTTATTTACCTTCTCTTAAATTTTGTTTTGTTTTGTTTTGTTTTGTATACAGGAAAAATTTATTATTATCATTATTATAATTCATGATCAATGTGAATTATTAACTTTATTTTAATTTTCAATACACCTTATATTATTGCAATTGTCAATTTTATTATTATTATTAGTAAAAGAAAAGAAAGAAGAGCAGATCTGAAAGACATAAACTTCAACAAGAACACGAGTTTCAAACACAGATCTAAAAAGATGCAAGCTTCAATAATAATAAAACAGTAGCGGTGACAACGCAAAACAAAGTAGAAGCACAATGAGACTATGTAAAACAAGCGGTAGCAAGATAAAACAAACAAAGCGGCACAAAAAAAGATTGAACAGAAAGACAAAAAATGACTTTACACAGAAATAGAGCAGAGCAGTGCGAGAATAAAAAAAGATTGAACGAGACTGATGATGCTGGGTGTATATGTAAGAGCTAAACACGAAGGAGACAAAAATTAAGACTGAGACATGATTGAGAGTTAGATGCAAAAAATTCTAAATGAGAGGATATTTGTCTTTTTCTATTAATTTAATCTTAATTTGATGATAAAAAATTTAAAAAATAAAAAATTTTAAAAATTGTTGATTAAAAAGATTGTCTCTGAATATTTCATTGTGGAAAAATTGAAAATGAATAAGTAGCATATATAAGTCATAAAATCAAGAGTAATATGAGACATAGTAGGCAGCTACATGGTGTATGTGTTACCTTGAGGTTGTTCATGACTGCAAAAGTTGAGTTAGTTCTCATGACCAAATATTTAAAGAAAGAGAAACTAGGACGACACCATACAAAATCACTAATAAACCTGCATCAGAAGCAAAAGTAATAAAGAAAAAAAGCATTATTATTCAAAACAAGCTCATGATAAGGATGTAACCAAAATTTTTAATTAACTTCTATGTTCGAATCTAGTAATTAGCAACAATACTCATCTCATCGGCAACAAAAATTTAAAAGAAAAAAAAGTTCAACAATTATTATTGAAAATTTATAAAATCACAACATTTCAACAAGTATTTTCAACAATTACTCATGACCAATCATTTTTTACAGCACTTACATCAACAAACACATTACCATTCTTAAGACATCAGAATCAAGGACAATATGCAAATATTTAATGTTCAAGATGCACATATGCAGACTTAGATGGCATAGACAAACATTAATAAATCAACTACACCTCACAAGATCCTATAACGATGAACTATAAATATTTCCCAAACTACGACAACATAATATTTGATTGAAATAAAATAATATATTTAATTTGTATAAATATTTCTAATAGAGGTGTTTGAAAACGGTTTGCTAGAATCAAACCTTATCAAAGTACTCGTGTTTCATTTTAAACCAAGAGTAGAGCGCATATTGTGATAGTAATATTCATCATTATTTAGCAGCTTAATATGTAGAAGATACTTATCACTAGCATAAAAATTCTGAGACATTCTTCCCCTGACTGATGAAATAAAATAAAAATTAAATACATTGGTGCTAAGTACCAACTCCATTATTCTCAACTCCGCATATCCATGGCCTCTATAGAGAGACGTTGTTGTCATTTGTTCTAATCTCAGATAAATAATTTATTCTATCTAAAAATTATACTGTCCTACTCAGTATTCATCCTTTATGCCAGAGTTCTTGGAGTAACAATAGTGTAGGATTAAAAAGAAAAGAAAAAAAATTCAATTGGAACCATAAATTCACTTCTCGGCATTGCTGATAAAACTATAAATATTTCCCAATAGTCAATGAAATAATAAGTAAAAGAAGGAAGAATCTTTTAATATGAATATATTATTAATTTCAGGAAAACTAATATGTTAATAACACATTCGAATAGTACAGGGGTCTCTGCGTATATAATCCCAATATATATGTTTGCAAGAAATATAACTGATAATAACAAGAAGCACAGAAAAAAAAATTCAACGCATTTTACTGCCTTAGTATATGTGATGATGAGCACATACATAATTGAAATATTTATATATTTATAATCCGTTCTAGGTTGATAACTTCAAAACAAATTTCTTTCCAGATTCAGGTTTTTTCATGAAATGTCCCAATATTCAGATTAGTAACAAATAAAAAAAATATTACATGAGTAATCTCAGAGTCAAATTATCAAACAGGTTGCACACATGAGAAAAGAAAAAAAACTTACTTGAAATACTCAATGGAGTGAGTAAGTGAGTGAGTGATGACACGAAGAGCGGACACACCAGATCCGTAGAAGCTGGCGATTCGCGAATCTAGGGAGGGCTTTGAGGCTTCCACAACGATGACACGAACGGCGAGGGGTTTGAGGCTTCGAGACAAGCTCCACGAACAACCCAATAGACGGCAATGACGGACGGTGGCCAAAGCGCGGCTGATGCCCAACTTCACGGGTTGGAGCAAGGCGACGTCGGACGGTGGGCTTCAAAGCTGGTGATTGACAAAAGAGGGGAGGAGGGTGCGTGGCTGGCTAGGAGAGAGGGTTTGGCTGCTAGGTTATCTTCTTTTTTTTCCTAGGTTATTAAGAACTTACGAGGGAATGGGGAATTTGGGAGGGGGGCGTCGTTTTGGGTTTAGGGATTTAAAAAAAATAAAAAATGTAGATTTTCGGAGGGAGAAACGACGCCGTTTTGGATAGAGTTTAAAAAAAATAATGAAAAAACCGTCCCTTTAGGCGACTCCTAATAACCGTGACCATAGGTATTCTATGGTCACCCTTTTTAAAAAAATTGTGACCATAGACTCCTTTAGGTCACTCCCAAAAATCGTGACCGTAAACCTTTTTAAGTCACCCTATTTTGAAAAATCATGACCATATACCCTTTTTTGTCACTGTAAAAAACTGTGACCATAGACCCTTTTAGACTACCTCCTAAAATTATGACCAAAGACCCCTTTAGGTCATCCTCCAAAATCGTGACCATAAATCCTTTTAGGTCATCATTTTTTAAAAAACTGTGACTATAAATCTTTTTTGGTCACCAAAAAAAAACTGTGATCATAGATTCGTTTAGATCATTTCCAAAACTATGACTATAAACCCGTTTAGATTATCCTTTTTTTAAATACTGTGATCACAATTTTTTTGTCATCATAAAAAATCATAACTATAGAAGTGGCCAAAAATACCGGATCTCATTCTCAAGGCTAACAAATAGAAAACATGTTGCCAATTATTATATATACATGTAATTGCTTGTAATTTCAAGTTGGTCATTTATCGGATTAGAATTGTGGCTGTAAATTAAACTGCCTAAGCATGTGGTTGATTTTTTATTTATTTTTTATATATATATTCATGTGGTTGGTTGTAGAATTAGGCTAGTTTTTTTTTTTTCTGAATTACAGTATATTTGTGATTAAAACATACTAATTTATTAGCTGTCCGAATTAAATACAACATTGTTAACTTATTAGTCTGGCTGATACCTTATCGATCACTACAATTTAATTAGACAATATTTCATTGACCAAAAACAAAAAGAAAAAAAGAAAGAAAGAAAGAAGAAGCAGCACGTATCATTAGTTCTCCAATTTAGCTTCGGCATTTCTCAAACATATATAGAAGCACTAAAGACAAAAATGTAGTTAAATTAAACAAGAAAATAAAATCTTCAGAATCTGATTAATTATAAAGCATTATAAATTATTACACTTGATTGTTGATCTGATTTTGTTCCTTCACAGAGATATAACTGAAATTATTTTGGATAATCTTTTTTTCCAGAAAGGGAGAGTTGCAATTATTGCATTATCTGGTAAGCCAATGATCAGTGAGATTTTTCTAACACAAATTCATTCTTATTTAAAAATAATTAAGGTAGTAAGAATTATTAATCCATACATGTTATGGTCTTGATTAATGTGTGTGCATGAGAAAATCTGAAAGATTAGGCCGTTGTTGATCTTAGTTATTTATTTTTAGAAGAATAAATTATTATTTTAATCTTTAAAATTTAGGTTGAATTTTAATTTTATGTTTAATATTTTAAATATTTTATTTTTATTTTAAAATTTAAATTAGACCATTTAATTTTTACAACAAAGGTGTTATAAAATTCACCAA
>NC_029791.2:34214025-34217066 GCF_000816755.2 Arachis ipaensis
TAACGTTACTGTTAACTCATACTTTTTCTATATATTAGAACAATATAACCAAAACTTTTTTATAACAATTATTCTTTTCAATCTGGTTCTTGTAATAAATAAATCTCAAATCTTATTAATTAACCATTAATACTCTAGAATCAAAGAAAAAACTTTTTTATTGGTGATTATTGGTGGATTGATTTTAGTTACATACTGAAATTAAATATTATTAATTCTTTATTATGCTAATTGTTCATGTCAAATTTAATGTTGAGACAATATTAAGTTCTTTTAAATTTTTTTAAAATTAAAATAGGACCCACTTTGAAGAACTATACTTTATATTAACTTTTTCAACATCAAAAGTCTCATTTATGACTCTTTAGATGCTAATGAGTCAAAGAATAATTTTTAATGAATTTTTAAAAATTATTTATTGTTTCATTTTGAATTTATAAATTCGTAAAAATGTAGATTTTTAGAATTTGAACTAAAATACAAAATTTGAAATTATATTTTTATTTGTTTTGATTTTTTTGATATTTTATTTGAATTTAAATTTGAGTATATTTATTGATATTTATATTTTAAAGTTAATGAAGAATAAATCATTTATACAAGTAGTAATTATTTCATGTTCAACTCCATTGAAGTCTCCATTTTGCGTCGGATTGTTCCATTTCATGGCTGGTATACATGAATTGCTCCATTTCGTATTTGCCTCCCTTAGAATGGGTTCTTTGACGTGCACAGTACTTCTCACCTATTTCATGTGCAATTCCATTGAAATAGAGGCTAATTCCATTTCGTGAATGCTTGCATTAGCATGAAATGACCATGCGCATTTTAAGAACACTTTTGAAGCATGCGTATTATGGGAAATAATATTTTTTTCATGCTTTTATATAAATAAAAAAGCCCTCAATTAGGATATTGTTATTTTATTTACATCTTTTTTAAGAAAAGCTTTAATTTCAATAGTAGAGTTTATACGAAAATAGGAATCAATAAAAACATCAATCGTTCTGGCGGAGCATAGACAAAGATGCCCACACGAGCCCTTTATCTTCTTTTCTCTTCTCTAATGAATGAAGCAAATTATTTTGGAATTTTTGCAACAACTATTATACAAATGAAGGCCTTAAAAACTATAGTACAAGAACATTTCTCTCTTGTCACACGTTAAGTCTCATGCAATTGTCGCACCATTGATAAGTCCAACACCATTGTTTGCATAACTACTTAGTAGTAATAAGTTGTAGTTATAGTAATAAAGTCATATGCAAAAATAATATAATAAATGTGTCTTACATAACTCTAAGTTCTAGCCCACACAAAGGTGTCCCAGATAGTACCCAAACTACACATAAGCAAAAATGGTTGCATTTGGGTTAGAAGTTCCGTCCAAGAATCCATTAACTAAAGCTTAGAAGTTCCGTCCAAATTCTGAAGACTACTTATTCTAAGATAATTTTTTATTTTTTTTTTTTGTAGCAGAAGCTTAGTTCAGATGGTAAATCATATACTTCTTAATACGTTACATCCAGGTTCAAACTTTGGTGTATATACCAAGTTAAAAAGGAACTCTTTAGTGTTGTGTGAGTGAGTATGCAGTGTGGGTGTGTAATAATACCTAAAATTGGGGGTTGTCCAATCCATCCGACTAAAAAAAAATTTTTTTTGATAGTTTTATTGATACTTAGCATATAATATTAATTTTATCATTTATTTATTTATTTATTTTGTGGCTATAAAAAATAGCCCTCCGCATCCTTTATAAACTAATTTAGCAGGAAAAATAGATGAGATCAAGACAAGTTTTGTCTTAGATAAGTTTGACCTATGTTATAAATATATTACCTAAATATAAGTCTGTTATTTTTAATAAGTTTTTTTTAGGTTTGAATGCGGTTCTGTTTAAAAATTTGACAAGCTTATGAATCAATTTAAAAAGATTATTTTGTAAACTTTAATTTAGAACAATCATAACTATAAATATAAACTTAAACTCTTTTTCTTTGGACAAAGAAAAAATCTACAATTTTCACTAGTTTTTTACTACTCTTGAATTTTTTTATTTATTATGAATGAGTAGTTACCAAATTTAAACTAAAAATAATTTATTTTTGCAAAAATATTATTTTGATAAGCCAACCCAACTAACTCATGGCTTTTTTTTTAAAGTCTATATTCTAGTATTTTTAACTAACAGACTTTACAAAAAATTCAAACCTGATGGCCCTTAGGCCTCATTCTATATAAAAAAAAGATTTAAACCTGATTTATTTAATAAAACGAGCACAATCTAAAATGAACTGAACCAAGATGATAGGTACCAGATATCAAGAGAAAGATGACTAACAATGTGATAAACAGAAGCATGGAAGAACTTGATGAAGAACATAATGGAATTGATTATGAAAAGTGTAACTACATTACTCTACAATAGAAGCAGTCTTGCTATTTATATAAAGAAAGAGCTAATTAAATATATCTGACTCAGCCTAAACTAGTAATGACATCTGAAAGTAGTTATAATACAGAATTATTGAAAGAAAAGTTCTTCTTCTTCTTGCTCACTGAGTTACTTCGACTCTTTCATACTTAATACTCCCCTCAAACTCATGATCTTCTTAGACAAGACCCCGAGTTTGATTTTTAATTTCTCAAAACTGTGAAGGAAGAGAGGTTTGGTAAGGAGGTCTACTACTTAGTCAATTGCTAGAATGTGCATTATAACAAGTTGTGTTCAATTGACTCTTTCTCTAACTGAATGAAGATCCAAATCAAAGTGCTTGATTTTGTTGTGTAGAACTAGCTTGGCAGTGAGCATCACAGTATTAATGTTGTCACTATAAATTACTGGAACATGAGTGCATTTGATTTGAAGTTCTGTAAACAGGTGAAGGATCCATTGAACATCTGTTTCTGCTACTGCAATGCTCTTGAATTTCAGCTTCAGCACTAGATTTGCTGACTAAATGTTGCTTCCTACTTGCCCATGAGATCATATTGGATCCTAAATAGACATAAAATCCTGTGGTTGACCTTCTATCATC
>NC_029791.2:34217085-34241271 GCF_000816755.2 Arachis ipaensis
CCAAATTTGCAAAAACAAACAATCGAAAGCCATTGCATGGTTGAAAGAAGATCCCTTGATCCTTGGTACCAACCAAGTATCACTACAAGAAAAAAGCTTAGTACCGTCAAATTTACCGTCGGATTAATCAAATAATTCCACTAGTAATAAAGTTACCATCAGATTTAGCGATATCCTGGAGTTGACGGTATAAACATCACTGGAAACTGCTTACCGGTGGAATTTTTTGTCTAACGCTAATTACCGGCGAATTTTCCGTCGATATTTTCCATGGATTTGTCAAGACCAGTTGCTGATTACCGTTGGATTAATTTGATCATAGTTATTATTTTTTTAATTTTTTTGGGCACAACCTAGTCACAATTAGTAGAAACCTAAAATTAAAACTCTTATTGATAACAAAATTATTAGTAAAAATCTAAAATTAGCAAAAATCAACAAATTATTTTATTAAAAATAAACGATCAGAATACAAAAGAATGTCACAGTAGTATAGTACAATGAAGTAGACAAAGAAACAGAACTAAAAGAAAGACCCCTACAAAACACGATAGTCTTTGTTGTCGTTGCCGTCGTGGCCCCCTTGCTCAGGCGGCTGTGAAGGTGCTGATGTGGGTACCTCACAAGCAGCGGCTCTGCTGGAACCAACAGTGCCGCTGCCTCTAGCATGCATCTGCAGGCTGTACTCCTCCATCTACTGCCACAACTGCTCGAGCTGCTCTAGCTTCTTCGTCAGGTCTGAGCTGACGGCAACAGGTGCAAGAATCTCTCAATACCTATGTTCAGACTGCTCCTGCTGTTGGTGAAGCTCCTATGTCAGCTTCTGCACCTCCTTCCTCAAGTCGACAACTTCCTGGGGATTAGCAGAGTTGGTGGCAGAGGCAGAGGTAGAGAAAGCCGCCAACCCGAATGAGCAGAGGCCGCTAGTGAAGAAGGAGCCCAACCTGAAGAGGTGATTTTTGTGGTGTTCGAAGGCCGTCTCGCACCAAATCTTATCGAGATCCACGATGGAGGTATCAAAGCCGGCTTCGTCGACTCCACCAGGCAGCTGAGATTGTTGGGTCATGGCCTCCAGCCTCTGCTGATACTCCTCTTGCATCACACACGAGAGTTATGATTAGGATAATAGTTCAATAATTAACTTTAAACCAAATAAAGTTGAAATTTAAACTCACATAATAGGCCGCCGACCGCTCGTCAGCAAATCTCTCCTTGTTTGCTTTGAAAGTATGAGTATACTTGAAGGTCTCCGCCAAAGTCTCCCCTAATTTTTTTGATTTCACTGCATATTTTAAAAAAAATTTGACAGAGTCTTTCCTGAAATCGGATTGCAGGAATTAGCAAACAGTTCAATAATCCAACATTAGTTGGTCGGATGATCTACTGAAATTTTAGCCGCGCATCATCTACTGAAACCGCTTGGCGGCGTGGTGGTTAAAGGTCTTTCTGATGATGACGTCATGTTCTGCATCCCATAATAACTTCAACTGCACAAAGTGATTCACCAAGATTAGTTGGTCAGAATAAAATACAGTTTATATACAATTAAGTAATTCAAGCGAAATTGGATTCTTACAGCCCACTTCTGAAACCACCGCTCTCTTACATCAGCTGGGATCTGTGTGCAGGTCGGCCATGCTTGGTCATACATTAACTTAATGACCTCTGTAATCTCCCGTGTTCACGCATTGGGGTTAAGTGCAAATCTGTTAGAGAAAAAACTAAACATTAAGAAACATATTGAGCAAACAAATTTAAGATATACAAGATTGTCATAATCAAATTTAAGGTAAACAAACTTAATATTAAAAATTTTAACTCATGGCTGCATGCCATCCGGCCAAATCTTCAGCCGGATGACGGGCGGTGGTGGAGGGGCATCCTGCTCGGGGGCGTTGGAGGTATCACCCACCATAGGCTCTGTTGACGAGGTCACTGCATCTGCAAGGGGAATAGCTAAAGGAGGCACTCAGTTAGGGTTTGGGACCATAATAAATTGCTGGTCCGACGGACCCCCCTGTGACGTCACAGGGGTCGACGGAGTGGTTGGGGTAGAGGGCGATGACTGGGCAGTTCTGGGGGATTCGGTGGAAGCCCGCCTGCTACCACGACCACGTGTCTTAGTCGACCTACCTCTGTTGCCCGTTGTCATGTGTGTATGGTTCAATATATTAATAACATATTAATAAAATAACAAACACCAATAAATAATAACATAAGAAGAAAGTAAACAAATAATAAATAATTTGAAAAGTGGTTTAGTTTTGTAAATAAAAAAAAGGAAATTACATAGTGTTGTAGTTTCAAAATAATTAAATTAGACTATCAAAGTATTCTAACTTTATTCTATCTTATTTTCTTTTCAAAGTATTCTAAATTTTATAGCATTATTCTAAAAAAGCATTCTAACTCTCAAAGCATTCTAAAATTTAAAATAATTTTTCAAAACATCTTAACTAGCAATGCATTCTAACAAAGCAACAGCAACCAACAAATGCCAATCAGCATAAACCAATAGCAATATCAATCAGCATATGCTAAGAGAACATTTCCAGCGATATCTATTATTCATCACTATTATATTTCTTAGCTTTCTATATTATTTAAAATGAATAATAAAATACTAGTTGATTTATATATGCTAAGGAATAACATCATTATTATTGGAAACATATATTTGAAGACAATTTTATTTAAATATATAGAACACGAAAATATATGTAATTGCTACAACAGATCAATGCAAGCAGAAGCTAAGATACATTATTATTATATATTCTCAAACTTCTAGTTATATAATAAAACCAAGTCTAACAACATAATTCATAGTCATTATTGTTTCTGTTCATATAATTGATACTTAGACATCTCACTAATTTAATTTGTTTGAAATATTTATGTTATATTACAAACCACAATGATACACAAATATATGATTAACTAGAAATTATCCTAACCTAACCACTTAAAATCAACTACATCAGCAACTAATCTAGTAAACTAATTACTAAAAATCAACTTACTAAATGAAATTAGGATTAACTAATTACCAAAAATCAACTAACTAACTTGGAATGAAACTAGAAGAGAGAAGACAGAAATCGATGGTTGGAGTAGCGGCGACAGGGCAGGGGTGGTGGAAACAGAGAACAATGACAGTGTATCCAGCGGCAACAGTCTCACCAGTGGCGGCAGGGCAGTGCAACAGTGGCGGCAGGGCAAAGGCAGTAGCGGTAGGGGAAAAGGTGAGGGGTTTAGAGAGAGAGAGAGAGAGAGGAAGGTGAGAGAGAGAATGAAATTTCAAAACAGATGGATTAATCCGACGGTAACGTGGTTCGTGTAACCAAAATGCAGCATTTCACTAAACTATGTTCAGCGTCGGATTTACTCGCTAGTAAATCCGACAGTAGCTAGCACGCCAAAATTTGTTTTTCTCCCTCCAAATATTACTGTTGATGTTACCGTGGGAACATCAACTCCAACGGTAATATTTTAGTGTGACGAATTTATTCCCATATCCGACGGTAAATTCGAAGCATAACTTGCCCCTAAAGTCTGACGCTGAATCCGACGGTAATTCCGATGATTCTCAGTATTTTTCTTATAGTGTATTGTAGAATTTGTTTGACCCACTTCCAATGTGACAAGAGAGGATTGTACATATACTGTGAAACTCTGTTCACTGCATATGCTATATCTGGACGATTAAGGGTGGTTGATAAACCACTATTTCATGGTTTATCTTGTGCTCAATTGAGTAGTTTTTATCAACTCTTCACCCACTTATTTATACTATTTGCATGGTTTTACATTTACCTTCCTAATTATGTGCTTTGATTGAAAACATGCTTCTTTGGCCTTAAGTTCCCTATGTTTAATCCTCTCTTATTACCATTAGATGCCTTGATATGTGTGTTAAGTGATTTTAGAGATTATAGGACAGGAATGGCTCAGAGGATGGCAAGGAAGCATGCAAAAGTGGAAGGAATACAAGAAGTTGGAGAAATTGCTAAGCTGTCCAGCCTGACCTCTTCGCACTCAAATGGCTATAACTTTAGCTATAGAGATCCAAATGACATGGTTCCAGTTGCGTTGGAAAGCTAAGGTCCGGGGCTTCGATTTGATATATAATATGCTATAGTTGCCCTGACGCTAGGTGACGCGAATGCGTGCTCCACACGGACGCGTCGCAGTGGCGAAAATCAGCGTGGCAGATTTCTTCTCCAGCGAATTCTGGGCTGTTTTCGACCTAGTTTGCGGCCCAGAAAACACAGATTAGAGGCTATAAAGTGGGAGAATCCATTCATTCATAATCATCAGCTCATAATTCACAGTTTTAGGTTTTAGATGTAGTTTTTAGAGAGAGAGGCTCTCTCCTCTCTCTTAGGAATTAGGATTTGGATTCCTTTTAATTTTATTGCTTCAATACCAGGTCCAATATTTTCCTTTAATTAATGTCTCTCTTCTATTTTTAATTATTCCAATTCTCTTACTTGTTAATGTTCCAATTTAGCTTATGAACCTTCCCATGTTAAGATTTGAATGTTCTATTTAATATATTTTGAGGTATTTCAGTTTATGATTGTTTTATTCTATTTATGAATGCTTTTAATTTAATTTAGATATTTTCTTCCTTTTGGCTTTGGTTAAGTAATTGGTAACACTTGAGTTGTCAAACTCAGCAGTGGTTGAAATTGGCAGATTCCTAATTGATCTAGATTGCTCTAAAGCTAGTCTTCCCACAGGGATTGACTAGGACTTGAGGATCAAGCTAATTAGTCCACTTGACTTAACTAGGTGGGATTAAAATCCAATTCTCATCATACCTGATAAGGATAACTAGGATAGAAATTCCAAATTCTTATACCTTGCCAAGAGTTTTATTTTATAGTTATTTATTTATTTTACTTGTCATACTTCTTTCTTACTTTCAAAACCCCCAATTTACAAGACTCATAACCAATAATAAGAACACCTCCCTGCAGTTCCTTGAGAAGACGACCCGAGGTTAAATACTTCGGTTATCAATTTTTAAGGGATTTGTTACTTGTGACAACCAAAACTTTTGTAAGAAAGGAATTCTTGTCGGTCTAGAAGCTATACTTGCAACGAGGATTTATCTGCGAATTTTCAGATCGCGCGAGAGTTTCGTTCTTCAGTGGCATATTGCAAAGCACTTACTATGGATCTATAATGAGTTGGTTTACCAAAGACTTCCCTTTCATAACCTGATAGTCTAGAGGTAGTAATCATAGGAGTGGGCATTGGTTGAGAGTCATGCATATATGCTCTAATTAATAAGTCTTGTATATTCTTTTTTGAGATAAAATATATGATCCAATTTCAGTTTTTAGGGCTTCAAAGAAAATAAAGAATGTAACTGGTTCATGAGCAGATACAACAATTTCATTTTCATCATTACAAGTCACTAAGATATCATCCACATATAATAGAATATACATTGTTGATTTTGATGTAATTCGAATAAAGAGAGAAGGGTCTGACTTGGTATTTGTGAAACCAAAATGAGAGAGTTGTAGAAATCTTAGTAAACCAAGCTCTTAGAGATTGTTTCAATCCATAGATAGATTTGTGAAGCTTCCAAAGCTGAGATGCTTGTCCTTGAGGAAAGGAGGGTGGTTGTTGCATAAACACAATCTTTTGAAGCTTACCATTGAGAAATGCATTATTAAAATCATGTTGTCTTATTGGTCAAGATTTTGAGATAACAATGGTGAATATGATGCGGATGGTTGCTGGTTTTATCACAGGGCTAAAGACTTGATCATAGTCTATGCCTTCTCTTTGATGAAATCCTTTGGCAACCAATCTTGCTGTATACTTAAGAATGGTGCCATTTGGATGTCTCTTGATGGCAAACACCCAACGATACCCTATGATAGTGTTATTTTGTGGTGGATCAACAATTGTCCACGAGACTACAATTTCTTCTTCTATAGGTTTGGTCCAGTGTGATGTTGTAAGGGCCAATTTGACACTGGTTAGGATTTCATTATTTATCAAATCTAGAGGGATTTTGACACTAGTGTTCAGTGCTTTGTGCTTTAACGTTCCTATTTTGGACCTTGTAGCCATTGGATGAAGATTAGTAGAGAAATCTGAGGGTAATGGGGGAGCATGCACTAATGATAATTTGTTGTGGATGCAACCATAGTTGAAGATTAAAGTAAGTAGTAAACTCCTTTTGTCCTTTTAAATCAAGATTAGTCAAAGATGCATTCTTTCTTTTTCAATTATTGGTATTATTATTGTTGCTTTCAAATCTATCTGTTTGATTGATTTGCTAAAACCCATGCTGTTCCTTTGATTTGGTGTTATAGTGAGTTGTCCTTGTGTTGCACTTTTGGCTGCTTGTAATTATTGCTCAGTCTTTTTTGATTTGCTCTAGTTTTCTCTCTTTTTGTGTCTGTTTTGTAAGTAGATGGGAGAGACAACGTCGTCAACGGCGAATCATGCTTTGCAAGCTTCTGTCTCTTTTGGTAGATTTGATAATGATTCCTTATCTTGGGAGAGATGGTCGGCAATCTCACCAAACAAGTACTTGGAAGAAGTTGAGAAGTGCGCAACTCCCGGATCGGTTGCACAGAAGAAGGCTTACTTTAAAGCTCATTACAAGAACATTGCGGCCCGAAAAGCCAAGGTGTTGGCCCAACGGAGGCAACTAGAGAAGGATCCTTTCGGATCACCACATCAAAATGTAATAACGGATGTATTTATTAGTTGATTGCATTATTATTGACTTTTGTTAAAGATAGTATCTAATTCTTTTTTGCCTTTTTCCCTTCCTTGTGTTGTTTTTTTTTCTTGTTTATTTTTTTAAAATTATTATGTAGTGTTCTAATTGATGCTCATCGGTGCATGAAATCGTGATTGTTCATTCCTTGGTAATGGCGCTGAAAACTTAATACGCACGTTCATAATCTTAGTTCTTTTTCACAACTTCGCACAACTAACCAGCAAGTGCACTGGGTCGTCCAAGTAATAAACCTTACGCGAGTAAGGGTCGATCCCACGGAGATTGTCGGCATGAAGCAAGCTATGGTCACCTTATAAATCTCAGTTAGGCGGATTCAAATGGTTATAGAGTTTTAATAATTAAAAGATAAATAAAACGTAAAATAAAGATAAAGATACTTATGTAATTCATTGGTGAGAAATTCAGATAAGCATATGGAGATGCTTTGTTCCTTCTAAATCTCTGCTTTCCTACTGCCTTCATCCAATCCTTCATACTCCTTTCTATGGCAAGCTGTATGTTGGGCATCACCGTTGTCAATGGCTACATCCCGTCCTCTCAGTGAAAATGGTCCAAATGCACTGTCACTGCATGGCTAATCATCTGTCGGTTCTCGATCATGCTGGAATAGGATCTAGTAATCCTTTTGCGTCTATCACTACGCCCAGCCCTCGCGAGTTTGAAGCTCGTCACAGTCATCCCTTCCCAGATCCTACTCGGAATACCACAGACAAGGTTTAGACTTTCCAGATCTCAGGAATGGCCGCCAATAATTCTAGCTTATACCATGAAGACTCCGATCGTTCGGAATGGAGGCCAAGAGATAAACGCTCAATCTAAGGTAGAACGGAAGTGGTTGTCAGGCACGCGTTCATAGGTTGAGAATAGTGATGAGTGTCACGGATCATCATATTCATTATGTTGAAGTGCAAGCGGATATCTTAGAATAGGAATAAGCTTGAATTGAATATGAAAACAATAGTATTTTGCATTAATTCATGAGGAACAACAGAGCTCCACACCTTAATCTATGGTGTGTAGAAACTCCATCATTGAAAATACATAAGTGATAATAGTGTTCATTGGCTTTGGCCCCAGAGGGGAACCAGAATAACCAAGACCCTAAAGGTGGTCAAAAGACACTAAAGGTCATCTAAATACCCTGAATACAACAGTAAAAAGTCCTATTTATACTAAACTAGCTACTAGGGTTTACAGAAATGAGTAAATGATGCAGAAATCCACTTCCGGGCCCACTTGGTGTGTGCTTGGGCTGAGCATTGAAGCTTTCACGTGTAGAGGTCTTCCTTGGAGTTGAACGCCAGTTTGTAACTTGTTTCTGGCGTTTAACTCTGCTTTGCAACTTGTTTCTGGCGTTTAACGCCAGAATAGGGCAGAAAGCTGGCGTTAAACGCCAGTTTGCATCGTCTAAACTTGGACAAATTATAGACTATTATATATTGCTGGAAACTCCTGGATGTCTACTTTCCAACGCAATTGAGAGCGTGCCATTTGGGTTTCTGCAGCTCCAGAAAATCCACTTTGAGTGCAGGGAGGTCAGAATCCAACAGCATCTGCAGTCCTTCTTCAGCCTCTGAATCAGCTTTTTGCTCAAGTCCTTCAATTTCAGTCAGAAAATACCTGAAATCACAAAAAAACACACAAACTCCTAGTAAATTCCAGAAATGTGATTTTTAATTAAAAACTAATAAAAATATACTAAAAACTAATCAAATCATACTAAAAGCTATGTAAAAACAATGCCAAAAAGTGTATAAATTATCCGCTCATCACAACACAAAACTTAAATTGTTGCTTGTCCCCAAGCAACTGAAAATCAAATAGGATAAAAAGAAGAGAATATACTATAAATTCCAAATATCAATGAAACTTAGCTCCAATTAGATGAGCGGGACTAGTAGCTTTTTGCCTCTGAATAGTTTTGGCATCTCACTTTATCCCTTGAAGTTCAGAAAGATTGGTATCTATAGGAACTCAGAATTCAGATAGTGTTATTGATTCTCCTAGTTCAGTATGTTGATTCTTGAACACAGCTACTTTATGAGTCTTTGTCGTGGCCCTAAGCACTTTGTTTTCCAGTATTACCCCCGGATACATAAATGCCACAGACACATAACTGGGTGAACCTTTTCAGATTGTGACTCAACTTTGCTAGAGTCCCCAATTAGAGGTGTCCAGGGTTCTTAAGCACACTCTTCTTTTTGCTTTGGACCTCGACTTTAACCGCTCAGTCTCAAGTTTTCACTTGACACCTTCACGCCACGAGCACATGGTTAGGGACAGGTTGGTTTAGCTGCTTAGGCCAGGATTTTATTCCTTTTGGGCCCTCCTATCCACTGATGCTCAAAGCCTTGGATCCTTTTTATTACCCTTGCCTTTTGGTTTTAAGGGCTATTGGCTTTTTCTGCTTGCTTTTTCTTTTTCTTTATATTTTTTTTCTTCTTTTTTTTTCGCAAGCTTTGTTATTCACTGCTTTTTCTTGCTTCAAGAATCAATTTTATGATTTTTTAGATTATCAAATAACATTTCTCCTTTTTCATTGTTCTTCAAGAGCCAACAATTTTAACATTTATAAACAACAATTTCAAAAGACATGTGCACTGTTCAAGCATTCATTCAGAAAACAAAAAGTATTGTCACCACATCAAAATAATTAAACTAATTTCAAGGATGAATTTGAAATTCATGTACTTCTTGTTCTTTTGTAGTTAAAACACTTTTCATTTAAGAAAGGTGATGGATTCATAGGATTATTCATAGCTTTAAGACATAGACACTAGACACTAATGATCATGTAATGAAGACACAAACATAGACAAACATGAAGCTCAAAAAACCGAAAATAGAAAAATAAATAGACAAGGAGATTAAGGAATGAGTCCACCTTAGTGAGGGTGGCGTCTTCCTCTTGAAGAACCAATGGTGCTTTTGAGCTCCTCTATGTCTCTTCCTTGCCTTTGTTGCTCCTCCTTCATAGCTCTTTGATTTTCTCCAATCTCATGGAGAATGATGGAGTGCTCTTGGTGCTCCATCCTTAGTTGTCCCATGTTGGAACTTAATTTTCCTAGAGAAGTGTTGATTTGCTCCCAATAGTTTTGTGGAGGGAAGTGCATCCCTTGAGGCATCTCAGGGATTTCATGGTGAGGAATTTCCTCATGCTCTTGTTGAGGTCCATGATCTCTTGTTTGCCCCATCCTTTTCTTAGTGATGGGCTTATCTTCATCAATGAGGATGTCTCCCTCTATGTCAATTCCAGCTGAATTGCAGAGGTGCCAAATAAGGTGAGGAAAGGCTAACCTTGCCAAAGTGGAGGACTTGTCAGCGACCTTGTAGAATTCTTGAGGTATAATCTCATGAACTTCCACTTCCTCCCCAATCATGATACTATGGATCATGATGGCCCGGTCTACAGTAACTTCAGACCAGTTGCTAGTAGGAATAATTGAGCGTTGAATGAACTCCAACCATCCTCTAGCTACAGGCTTAAGGTCCGGTCTTCTCAATTGAACCGGTTTGCCTCTTGAGTCAACTTTCCATTGAGCTCCTTCCACACATATGTCCATGAGGACTTGGTCCAACCTTTGATCAAAGTTAACCCTTCTAGTGTAGGGGCGTGCATTTTCTTGCATCATTGGCAAGTTGAACGCCAACCTTACATTTTCCGGACTGAAATCTAAGTATTTCCCCCGAATCATTGTAAGCCAATTCTTTGGATTCGGGTTCATACTTTGATTATGGTTCCTAGTAATCCATGCGTTTTCATAGAACTCTTGAACCATTAAGATCCCGACTTGTTGAATAGGATTAGAGAGAACTTCCCATCCTCATCTTCTAATCTCTTGTCGGATCTCCGGATATTCGCTCTTTTTGAGCTTAAAAGTGACCTCATGGATCACCTTTTTCTTGGCCACAACTTCATAGAAGTGGACTTGATGGACCTTTGAGATGAATTTTTCCATCTCCCATGACTCAGAGGTGGAAGCAATTGCCTTCCCTTTCCTCTTTCTTGAGATTTTTCTGGCCTTAGGTGCCATTAATGGTTATGGAAAAACAAAAAGCAATGAATTTACCACACCAAACTTAAAAGGTTTACTCGTCCCCGAGCAAAAGAAGAAAGGAAGTAGTAGAAGAAGAAGAAAATGGAGGAGATGGAGGGAGAATGTGTATTCGGCCAAGGGGAGAAGTAGTGGTTGTAATTTGTGAAAATGGAGTAGTGTTGAGGGGTTTATATAGGGGTGGGGGGGAGGTTAGTGTTCGGCAATTAGGGTTGGGTTTGGGAAGGAAAAGAATTTGAAATTTGAGGTAGGTGGGGTTTATGGGGAAGAGGTATGGATGTGAGTGGTTAAGGGTATTTGGGGAAGAGTGTTGAAGAGGAGAGAAGAAGAGGTGGGGTAAGTGGGGATCCTGTGGGCTCCACAGATCCTGAGGGGTCAAGGACTTAGCATCCCTGCTCCAATTAGGCGTGCAAAACGCCCTTAGAATGCATGTCTGACGTTAAACGCCAGCTTGCTGCTTGTTTCTGGCGTTTAACGCCAGCTTTTCTCCCATGATTGCCGTTAAACGCCAATTCCATGCTCTGTTCTGGCATTAAACGCCAGTCTGGTGCTTGTTTCTGGCGTTTAACGCCAGCTTGATGCTTCTTTCTGGCGTTAAACGCCAGTTTGATGCTTCTTACTTGCGTTTAAACGGCAGTAAGCTCTTCCTCCAGGGTGAGCTATTTCTAATGCTATTTTTCATTTTGTTTTTGATTTTTCAGTACTTTTTGTGACTTCACATGATCATCAACCTAAAGAAAACATAAAATAGCAATGGAAACTAAATAGATATAATTAAATAACATTGGGTTGCCTCCCAACAAGCGCTTTTTTAATGTCAATAGCTTGACAGTGAGCTCTCATGGAGCCTCACAGATGTTCAGAGCATTGTTGGGACCTCCCAACACCAAACTTAGAGTTTGAATGTGGGGGTTCAACACCAAACTTAGAGTTTGGTTGTGGCCTCCCAACACCAAACTTAGAGTTTGACTGTGGGGGCTTTGGTTGATTATGCAGTGAAAGAAGCTTTTCATGCTTCCTCTCCATGGATACAGAAGGAGAACCTTGAGTCTTAAATACAAGGTAGTCCTCATTCAGTTGAAGGACCAACTCTCCTCTGTCCACATCAATCACAGCTTTTGCTGTGGCTAGGAAGGGTCTTCCAAGGATGATGGATTCATCCTCATCCTTTCCAGTGTCTAAGATTATGAAATCAGCAGGGATGTAAAGGCCTTCAACCTTTACTAACACGTCTTCTACCTGTCCATAAGCCTTTTTCATGGATTTGTCTGCCATCTCTAATGAGAATTTGGTAGCCTGTACCTCAAAGATTCCTAGTTTCTCCATTACAGAGATTGGCATTAAGTTTATGCCTGACCCCAGGTCACACAGAGCCTTCTCAAAGGTCATGGAGCCTATGTTACAGGGAATTAGGAATTTACCAGGATGCTGTTTCTTTTGAGGTAAAGTGTGCTGAACCCAGATATTTAGTTCATTAATGAGCAATGGAGGCTCATCCTCCCAAGTCTCATTACCAAATAGCTTGGCATTCAGCTTCGTGATTGCTCCTAAATACTGGGCAACTTGCCCTTGAACGATGTCTTCATCTTCTTCAGAAGATAAATAGTCATCAGAGCTCATGAATAGTAAAAGAAGGTTCAATGGAATCTCTATGGTCTCTAGCAGGGTCGATCCCACGGAGATTGTCAGCTTGAAGCAAGCTATGGTCACCTTGTAAATCTCAGTCAGGCGGATTCAAATGGTTATGGAGATTTGATAATTAAAATATAAAATAGGATAGAAATACTTATGTAATTCATTGGTGAGAATTTCAAATAAGCGTATGGAGTTGCTTTTGTTCCTTCTAACCCTCTGCTTTCCTACTGCTTTCATTGAATCCTTCTTACTCCTTTCCATGGCAAGCTGTATGTTGGGCATCATCATTGTCAATGGCTACATCCCGTCCTCTCAGTAAAAATGGTCCAAAATGCGCTGTCACCGCACGGCTAATCATCTGTCGGTTCTCGATCCTGCTGGAATAGGATTCAGTAATCTTTTTGCGTCTGTCACTACGCCCAGCACCCGCGAGTTTGAAGCTCGTCATAGCCATCCCTTCCCAGATCCTACTCGGAATACCACAGATAAGGTTTAGACTTTTCGGATCTCAAGAATGGCCGCCAATAATTCTAGCCTATACCATGAAGACTCTGATCGTAGATCAGAAGGCTAAGAAATATGCATTCAAGCTTGCTTTCATGTAGAACAGAAGTGTTTGTCAGGCACGTGCTCATAGGTGAGAATGGTGATGAGCGTCACATAATCATCACATTCATCATGTTCTTGTGTGTGAATTAATACCTTAGAGAAGAAATAGGCTTGAGTTGAATAGAAAAACAATAGTACTTTGCATTAATTCATGAGGTACAACAGAGTTCCACACCTTAATCTATGGTGTGTAGAAACTCTACCGTTGAAAATACATAAGAACAAGGTCCAGGCATGGCCGAATGGCCAGCCCCCTAAACGTGATCAAGAGATCAAAAGTGATACAAGGATAGTCTCCAAAATGATCAAAAGATCGCCAGATGTAAAAACAATAGTAAAAAGTTCTATTTATACTAAACTAGTTACTAGGGTTTACAGAGATAAGTAAATGATGTAGAAATCCACTTCTGGGCCCACTTGGTGTGTGCTTGGGCTGAGCATTGAGCTTTCATGTGTAGAGACTCTTTTTGGAGTTAAACGCCAGTTTGTAACCTGTTTCTGGCGTTTAACTCCAAAATAGGGCAGAAAGCTGGCGTTGAACGCCAGTTTGCATTGTCTAAACTCGGGCAAAGTATGGACTATTATATATTGCTGGAAATCTTGGATGTCTACTTTCCAACGCAATTGAGAGCGAGCCATTTGGACTCTTGTAGCTCCAGAAAATCTACTTTGAATGCAGGGAGGTTAGAATCCAACAGCATCTGCAGTCCTTCTTCAGCCTCTGAATCTGATTTTTGCTCAACTTCCTCAATTTCAGCCAAAAATTATCTGAAATCAGAGAAAAACACACAAACTCATAGTAAAGTCCAAAAATGTGATTTTAATTTAAAAACTAATAAAAATATACTAAAAACTAACTAAATCATACTAAAAACTATGTAAAAACAATGCCAAAAAGCATATAAATTATCCACTCATCACAACACCAAACTTAAATTGTTGCTTGTCCCCAAGCAACTGAAAATCAAATAAGATAAAAAGAAGAGAATATAATATAAATTTCAAATATCAATCAAACTTAGCTCCAATTAGATGAGCGGGACTAGTAGCTTTTTGCCTCTGAAGAGTTTTGGCATCTCACTTTATCCCTTGAAGTTCAGAATGATTGGTATTTATAGGAACTCAGAATTCAGATAGTGTTATTGATTCTCCTAGTTCAGTATGTTGATTCTTGAACACAGCTACTTTATGAGTCTTGGCCGTGGCCCTAAGCACTTTGTTTTCCAGTATTACCCCCGGATACATAAATGCCACAGACACATAACTGGGTGGACCTTTTCAGATTGTGACTCAGCTTTGCTAGAGTCTCCAATTAGAGGTGTCCAGGGTTCTTAAGCACACTCTTTTTTTTGCTTTGGACCTCGACTTTAACCGCTCAGTCTCAAGTTTTCACTTGACACCTTCACGCCACAAGCACATGGTTAGGGACAGCTTGGTTTAGCCGCTTAGGCCAGAATTTTATTCCTTGTGGGCCCTCCTATCCACTGATGCTCAAAGCCTTGGATCCTTTTTATTACCCTTGCCTTTTGGTTTTAAGGGCTATTGGCTTTTTGCTCTTGCCTTTTGGTTTAAAGAGCTATTGGCTTTTTCTGCTTGCTTTTTCTTTTCTCTTTTTTTTTTGCAAGCTTTTGTATTCACTGCTTTTTCTTGCTTCAAGAATCAATTTTATAATTTTTCAGATTATCAATAACATTTCTCCTTTTCATCATTCTTTCAAGAGCCAACATATTTAACATTCATAAACAACAATATCAAAAGACATATGCACTGTTCAAGCATTCATTCAGAAAACAAAATGTATTGTCACCACATCAAAATAATTAAACTAATTTCAAGGATGTATTCAAAATTCATGTACTTATTGTTCTTTTGTAATAAAAGCATTTTTTATTTAAGAAAGGTGATGGATTCATAGGACATTCATAGCTTTAAGACATAGACACTTAAATACTAATGATCATGTAATAAGACACAAACATAAACATAAAGCATAGTAAACGAAAAACAGAAAAAAATAAATAGACAAAGAGATTAAGGAACGGGTCCACCTTAGTGAGGGTGGCGTCTTCCTCTTCTTGAAGAACCAATGGTGCTCTTGAGCTCCTTTATGTCTCTTCCTTGTCTTTGTTGCTCCCCCCTCATAGCTCTTTGGTCTTCTCTAATCTCATGGAGAATGATGGAGTGCTCTTGGTGTTCCATCCTTAGTTGTCCCATGTTGGAACTTAATTCTCCTAGGGAGGTGTTGATTTGCTCCCAATAGTTCTGTGGAAGGAAGTGCATCCCTTGAGGCATCTCAGGGATTTCATGGTGATGAATTTCCTCATGCTCTTGTTGAGGTCCATGATCTCTTGTTTGCTCCATATTTTTCTTAGTGATGGGCTTGTCCTCTTCAATGAGGATGTCTCCCTCTATGTCAATTCCAACCGAATTACAGAGGTGGCAAATGAGGTGAAGAAAGGCTAACCTTGCCAAAGTAGAGGACTTGTCAGCCACCTTGTAGAGTTCTTGAGGTATAATCTCATGAACTTCCACTTTCTCCCCAATCATGATACTATGGATCATGATGGCCTGGTCTACAGTAACTTCAGACCGGTTGCTAGTAGGAATAATTGAGCATTGGATGAACTCCAACCATCCTCTAGCTACAGGCTTAAGGTCCGGTCTTCTCAATTGAATCGGCTTGCCTCTTGAGTCAACTTTCCATTGAGCTCCTTCCACACATATGTCCATGAGGACTTGGTCCAACTTTTGATCAAAGTTGACCCTTCTAGTGTAGGGCGTGCGTTTTCTTGCATCATTGGCAAGTTGAACGCCAACCTTACATTTTCCGGACTGAAATCTAAGTATTTCTCCCGAACCATTGTAAGCCAATTCTTTGGATTCGGGTTCCTACTTTGATCATGGTTCCTAGTGATCCATGCGTTTGCATATAACTCTTGAACCATTAAGATCCCGACTTGTTGAATAGGATTAGAGAGAACTTCCCATCCTCTTCTTCTAATCTCTTGTCGGATCTCCGGATATTCGCTCTTTTTTAGCTTAAAAGGGACCTCAGGGATCACCTTTTTCTTGGCCACAACTTCATAGAAGTGGTCTTGATGGACCTTTGAGATGAATCTCTCCATCTCCCATGACTCAGAAGTGGAAGCAATTGCCTTCCCTTTCCTCTTTCTTGAGGTTTCTCTGGCCTTAGGTGCCATTGATGGTTATGGAAAAACAAAAAGCAATGCTTTTACCACATCAAACTTAAAAAGTTTGCTCATCCTCGAGCAAAAGAAGAAAGAAAGTAGTAGAAGAAGAAAAAATGGAGGAGATGGAGGGAGATAGTGTATTCGGCTAAGGGGGAGAAGTGGTGGTTGTAATGTGTGAAAATGGAGTAGTGTTGAGGGGTTTATATAGGGGTGGGGTGGAGGGTAGGTTTCGGCCATTAGGGTTGGGTTTGGGAGGGAAAAGAATTTAAATTTTGGAGGTAGGTGGGGTTTATGGGAAAGAGGGAGTAGTGTTGAGGGGTTTATATAAGAGTGGATGGATGTGAGTGGTTAAGGGTATTTAGGGAAGAGGTATGGAGGTGATTGGTAAAGGGTATTTGGGAAAGAGAGTTATGAAAAGGTGTGAAGAGGAGAAAAGAAGAGGTGGGGTAGGTGGGGATCCTGTGGGGTCCACAGATCCATAGGGGTCAAGGATTTAACATCCCTGCTCCAAGTAGGCATGCAAAATGCCCTTAGAATGCATGTCTGGCATTAAACGCCAGCTTGCTGCTTGTTTCTGGCATTTAACACCAATTCCATGCTCTGTTCTAGCGTTAAGCGCCAGTTTGGTGCTTGTTTCTGGCATTTAACGCCAGCTTGATGCTTCTTTCTGGCGTTAAACGCCAGTTTGATACTTCTTACTGGCGTTTAAACGCCAGTAAGCTCTTCCTCCAGGGTGAGCTATTTTTAATGTTGTTTTTCATTTTGTTTTTGATTTTTCAGTAGTTTTTGTGACTCCACATGATCATCAACCTAAAAAGAACATAAAATAACAATAGAAAATAAATAGATATAAGCAAATAACATTTGGTTGCCTCCCAACAAGTGCTTCTTTAAAGTCAATAGCTTGACAGTGAGCTCTCATGGAGCCTTACAGATGTTCAGAGCATTGTTGGGACCTCCCAACACCAAACTTAGAGTTTGGTTGTGGCCTTCGAACACCAAACTTAGAGTTTGACTGTGGGGCCTATGGTTGACTCTGCAGTGAGAGAAGCTTTTCTTGCTTCCTCTCCATGGTTACAGAGGGAGATCCTTGAGTTTTAAACACAAGGTTGTCCTCATTCAGTTGAAGGACCAATTCTCCTCTGTCCACATCAATCACAACTTTTACTGTGGCTAGGAAGGGTCTTCCAAGGATGATAGATTCATCCTCATCCTTCCCAGTGTCTAGGATTATGAAATCAGTAGGGATGTAAAGTCCTTGAACCTTTACTAACAAGTCCTCTACTAATCCATAAGCCTGTTTCATTGATTTGTCTGCCATCTCTAGTGAGATTCTTGCAGCTTGTACCTCAAAGATTCCAAGTTTCTCCATTACAGAGAGTGGCATGAGGTTTATCCCTGACCCAAGGTCACACAGAGCCTTCTCAAAGGTCATGGTGCCTATGGTACAAGGTATGAAGAACTTTCCGGGATCCGGTTTCTTCTGAGGCAATGTCTGCCTTATCAATGCACTAAGTTCATTGGAGAACAAGGGGGGTTCATCCTCCCAAGTATCATTACCAAATAAACTGGCATTCAACTTTATGATGGCTCCTAGATATTTAGCAACCTGCTCTTCACTGATGTCTTCATCCTTTTCAGAGGAAGAATAGTCATCAGAGCTCATTAATGGTAAAAGGGAGTTCAATGGAATCTCTATGGTCTCTAGGTGAGCCTCAAATTCCTTTGGTTCCTCAAAGGGAAACTCCTTATTGGTCAGTGAACGTCCCAAGAGGTCTTCCTCACTAGGATTCACGTCCTTCTCCTCCTCTCTGGGTTCGGCCACACCAAGTAAGGTAATGGCCTTGCACTCTCTTTTTGGATTCTCTTCTGTATTGCTTGGGAGAGTACTAGGAGTTTTAGTGACTCTTTTACTCAGCTGGCCCACTTGTGCCTCCAAATTTCTAATGGAGGACCTTGTTTCATTCATGAAACTTAGAGTGGCATTAGATAGATCAGAGACTATATTTGCTAAACTAGATGGACTCTGCTCAGAATTCTCTGTCTGTTGCTGAGTGGATGATGGAAAAGGCTTGATATTGCTAAACCTGTTTCTTCCACCATTATTAAAGCCTTGTTGAGGCTTTTGTTTATCCTTCCATGAGAAATTTGGATGATTTCTCCATGAGGGAGTATAGGTGTTTCTATAGGGTTCACCCATGTAATTCACCTCTGCTATTACAGGGTTCTCAGGATCATAAGCTTCTTCTTCAGAAGATGCCTCTTTAGTACTGTTGAATGCAGCTTGCAATCCATTCAGACTCTGAGAAATCATATTGACTTGGTGGGTCAATATTTTATTCTGAGCCAATATGGCATTCAGAGTATCAATTTCAAGAACTCCCTTCCTCTGAAGCGTCCCATTACTTACAGGATTCCTTTCAGAAGTGTACATGAACTGGTTATTTGCAACCATATCAATGAGTTCCTGAGCTTCTGTAGGCATTTTCTTTAGGTGAATGGATCCACCTGCAGAATGGTCCAATGACATCTTTGATAATTCAGACAGACCATCATAGAATATATTCAGGATGGTCCATTCTGAAAGCATGTCAGAAGGACACTTTTTGGTCAGTTGCTTGTATCTCTCCCAAGCTTCATAAAGGGATTCACCTTCTTTCTGTTTGAAGGTTTGAACATCCACTCTAAGCTTGCTAAGCTTTTGAGGGGGAAAGAACTTGGCTAAGAAAGCCGTGACCAGCTTATCCCAAGAGTTCAGGCTATCTTTAGGTTGAGAGTCCAACCATATTCTAGCTCTGTCTCTTACAGCAAACGGGAAAAGCATAAGCCTGTAGACCTCGGGATCAGCCCCATTGGTCTTAACAGTATCACAGATTTGCAAGAATTCAGTTTAGAACTGAAAAGGATCTTCTGATGGAAGTCCATGAAACTTGCAATTCTGTTGCATCAGAGAAACTAATTGAGGCTTTAGCTCAAAATTGTTTGCTCCAATGGCAGGAATTGAGATGCTTCTTCCATGTAAGTTGGAATTTGGTGCAGTAAAGTCACCAAGCATCTTCCTTGTATTGTTGTTGGGTTCGGCCATGTCTCCTTCTTTTTTGAAAATTTCTTTCAGATTTTCTCCAGAGAGTTGTGCTTTAGCTTCCCTTAGCTTCCTCTTCAGAGTCCTTTCAGGTTCAGAATCAGCTTCAACAAGAATGTTCTTATCCTTGTTCCTGCTCATATAAAAAAGAAGAGAACAGAAAAGAAAATATGGAATCCTCTATGTCACAGTATAGAGATTCCTTATATGAGTATAAGAAGAGAAGAATGGAAGAAAGAAAAGATAAGAATTCGAACATAGAGGAGAAGAGTTGGTTCAAATTTTTGAGTAGAAGAGAAGTGTTAGTAGATAAATAAAGAGAAGGAGATGAGAGAGGGGAAAATTCGAAAATTAAAAATAAAATAAAAAAATATTTTTTTTGTTTTTATGTTGACTATTAATTAGAATTCGAAATTTAAGATGGGAAATAAAATTAAATTAAAATTTAAGACAATTAGTTAATTAAAACAAATTTTGAAAAAGGGGTTAGTAATTTTCGAAAATAAGAGAGAGAAAAGTAGTTATGTAGTTTTAAAAAAGATATGATTGAAATAGTAAACTTTTAAAATCAAACAAAAAGTTAAGTGGTTAATTGAAAAAGATTTGAAAATCAAATTTTGAAAAGATAAGAAGTTAGAAAAGATTTTGAAATTAAGTTTTGAAAAAGATATGATTGAAAGGTATGATTGAAAATTTAATTTGAAAAAGATTTAAAAAGGAAATTAAAAAGATTTGATTTTGAAAATTAAAGTTGATTACTTGACTAACAAGAAATAAAAAGATATGATTTTAAAATTTAAAGATTGAACCTTTCTTAATAGGCAAGTAAAAATTTTTGAATTAATCACATTAATTGTTAGTAAAGATTTTGAAATTATAAAATAAAATAAGAAAAAGATTTTGAAAATCAATTCAAAATTTTCGAAAATATGAAAGAAAAAATGAAAAAGATTTGATTTTTGAAAAAGATTTGAAAAAGATAGAATTTTTAAATTGAAGATTTGATTTGACTCATAAGAAACAATTAAATTTAAAAACTTTTTGACTAAATCAAACCAAATTTTGAAATTTATGAGAAGAATAAGGGAAAGATATTTTTTTATTTTTGAATTTTTAATGAGGAGAGAGAAAAACACAAAATTGACACAAAACATAGAAATTATGAATCAAAACAACTAATGCATGCAAGAACACTTTGAATGTCAAGATGAACACCAAGAACTTATTTTTGAAAATTTTTAAGAAAAGAAAAACATGCAAGACACCAAACTTAGAAATTTTCAATGTTTAGACATTAACAAATTGAAAATGCATATGAAAAATAAGAAAAGACACAAAACATAAAAATGCAAAGATCAAACAAAGGAGATCATCAAGAACAACTTGAAGATCATGAAGAACATATGATGAATTTTCGAAAATTAAAGAAAATTATAAAAACATGCAATTGACACCAAACTTAAGAATTGACACTATACTCAAACAAGAAACATCAAATTATTTTTGGTTTTTCATGATTTTATTAAAATTTTTGGTATTTTTTCGAAAATTATATGGGAAAAGAAAAATAAGGATTTCAAAATTTCTAATGAGAATTCCAGGAATCATGCAATATTAGTCTAAAGCTCCAGTCCAAGAATTAGACATGGCTTACTAGCCAGCAAAGCTTTCAGTGAAAGCTCCGGTCCAAAACACTAGACATGGCCAATGGCCAGCCAAGCTTCAGCATACATAGTTCAAGCATATGAAGAGGAAGCCTCAGTCCAAAAAAATTTAGACATGGCTTTACAGCCAGCCAGGCTTCAACATGTTATCTTGAAACTCTAGAATTCATTCTTAAAAATTTTGAAAAACATAAAATAATTTATTTTATACATTTTTTTTTGAAATTTTTTTTTCGAAAATAAAAATAAAAATGATAAAAACAAAAAATCTTAAAATTAAAATAAAATTCACCTAATCTGAGTAACAAGATGAACCATCAGTTGTCCAAACTCGAACAATCCCCGGCAACGGCGCCAAAAACTTGGTGAACGAAATCGTGATCATTCATTCCTTGGTAATGGCGCTGAAAACTTAATACGCACGTTCATAATCTTAGTTCTTTGTCACAACTTCGCACAACTAACCAGCAAGTGCACTGGGTCGTCCAAGTAATAAACCTTACGTGAGTAAGGGTCGATCCCACGGAGATTGTCGGCTTGAAGCAAGCTATGGTCACCTTGTAAATCTCAGTCAGGTGGATTCAAATGGTTATGGAGATTTGATAATTAAAATATAATTAAAATATAAAATAGGATAGAAATACTTATGTAATTCATTGGTGAGAATTTCAGATAAGCGTATGGAGTTGCTTTTGTTCCTTCTGACCCTCTGCTTTCCTACTGATTTCATCCAATCCTTCTTACTCCTTTCCATGGCAAGCTGTATGTTGGGCATCACCGTTGTCAATGGCTACATCCCGTCCTCTCAATGAAAATGGTCCAAAATGCGCTGTCACCGCACGCTTAATCATCTGTCGGTTCTCGATCCTGCTGGAATAGGATTCAGTAATCCTTTTGCGTCTGTCACTACACCCAGCACTCGCGAGTTTGAAGCTCGTCACAGCCATTCCTTCCCAGATCCTACTCGGAATACCACAGACAAGGTTTAGACTTTCCGGATCTCAAGAATGGCCGCCAATAATTTTAGCCTATACCATGAAGACTCTGATCGTAGATCAGAAGGCTAAGAGATATGCATTCAAGCTTGCTTTCATGTAGAATGGAAGTGTTTGTCAGGCACGTGTTCATAGGTGAGAATGGTGATGAACGTCCCATAATCATCACATTCATCATGTTCTTATGTGCGAATGAATACCTTAGAGAAGAAATAGGCTTGAGTTGAATAGAAAAATAATAGTACTTTGCATTAATTCATGAGGTACAGCAGAGCTCCACACCTTAATCTATGGTGTGTAGAAACTCTACCGTTGAAAATACATAAGAACAAGGTCCAGGAATGGCCGAATGGCCAGCCCCCTAAACGTGATCAAGAGATCAAAAGTGATACAAGGATAGTCTCCAAAATAATCAAAAGATCCCCAGATGTAAAAACAATAGTAAAAAGTTCTATTTATACTAAACTAGTTACTAGGGTTTACAGAGATAAGTAAATGATGTAGAAATCCACTTTCGGGCCCACTTGGTGTGTGCTTGGGCTGAGCATTGAGCTTTCATGTGTAGAGACTCTTTTTGGAGTTAAACGCCAGTTTGTAACCTGTTTCTGGCGTTTAACTCTGCTTTGCAACCTGTTTCTGGCGTTTAACTCCAGAATAGGGCAGAAAGCTGGCGTTGAACGCCAGTTTGCGTCATTTAAACTCGGGCAAAGTATGGACTATTATATATTTCTGGAAAGCCCTGGATGTCTACTTTCTAACGCAATTGAGAGTGCGCCATTTGGACTCTTATAGCTCTAGAAAATCTACTTTGAATGCAGAAAGGTCAAAATCCAACAGCATCTGTAGTCCTTTTTCAGCTCTGAATCTGATTTTTGTTCAAGTCCCTCAATTTCAGCCAGAAATTACCTGAAATCACAAAAAAACACACAAACTCATAGTAAAGTCCAGAAATGTGATTTTTATTTAAAAACTAATAAAAATATACTAAAAACTAACTAAATCATACTAAAAACTATGTAAAAATAATGGCAAAAAGCGTATCCTTTCATCAAACATCCACTCTAAGCTTGCTAAGCTTTTGAGGAGGAAAGAACTTGGCTAAGAAAGCTGTGACCAGCTTATCCCAATAGTTCAGGCTATCTTTAGGTTGAGAGTCCAACCATATTCTAGCTCTGTCTCTTACAGCAAACAGGAAAAGCATAAGCCTGTAGACCTCGGGATCAACCCCATTGGTCTTAACAGTATCACAGATCTGCAAGAATTCAGTTAAGAACTGAAAAGGATCTTCTGATGGAAGTCCATGAAACTTGCAATTCTGTTGCATCAGAGAAACTAATTGAGGCTTTAGCTCAAAATTGTTTGCTCCAATGGCAGGGATTGAGATGCTTCTTCCATGTAAGTTGGAATTTGGTGCAGTAAAGTCACCAAGCATCTTCCTTGCATCTCCACCATTGTTATTATTTTCGGCCATGTCTCCTTCTTTTTCGAAAATTTCTGTCAGATTTTCTCCAGAGAGTTGTGCTTTAGCTTCCCTTAGCTTCCTCTTCAGAGTCCTTTCAGGTTCAGGATCTGCTTCAACAAGAATGTTCTTATCCTTGTTCTTGTTAATATAAAAAAGAAGAGAACAGAAAAGAAAATATAGAATCCTCTATGTCAGAGTATAGAGATTCCTTATATGAGTATAAGAAGAGGAGAATAGAAGAAGGAAAAGATAAGAATTCGAACACATAGGAGAAAAGTGGGTTCGAATTTTTGAGTGAAAGAGGGGTGTTAGTAGATAAATAAATAAATAGAAGGGGATGAGAGGGAGAAGAATTCGAAAATTAAATAAAATAAAATAAAAATATTTTTGTTTTTATTTTAAATATTAGTTATAAATCGAAAATACGAAAAGGAATAAAATTAAAATTAAAATTTAAAATAATTAGTTAATGAAAAGAAATTTTGAAAAAGAGGTTAGTGATTTTCGAAAATTAGAGAGAGAAAATTAGTTAGGTAGTTTTGAAAAAGATAAGAATCAAACAAAAAGATAAGATTAATTGAAAAATATTTGAAAATCAATTTTGAAAAGATGAGAAGTTAGAAAAGATTTTGAAATTGATTTTGAAAAAGATGTGATTGAAATTAAAAAAGATTTGAAAAAGAAATTTAAAAAGATTTGATTTTGAAAAATTAAA
>NC_029791.2:34241296-34246774 GCF_000816755.2 Arachis ipaensis
TCTTACAGCAAACGGGAAAAGCATAAGCTTGTAGACCTCAGAGTCAACCCCATTGGTCTTAACAGTATCACAGATCTGCAAGAATTCAGTTAAGAACTGAAAAGGATCTTCTGATGGAAGTCCATGAAACTTGCAATTCTGTTGCATCAGAGAAACTAATTGAGGTTTAAGCTCAAAATTGTTTGCTCCTATGGCAGGGTTTGAGATGCTTCTTCCATGTAAGTTGGAATTTGGTGCAGTAAAGTCACCAAGCATCTTCCTTGCATCTCCACCATTGTTATTATTTTCGGCCATGTCTCCTTCTTTTTCGAAAATTTCTGTCAGATTTTCTCCAGAGAGTTGTGCTTTAGCTTCCCTTAGCTTCCTCTTCAGAGTCCTTTCAGGTTCAGGATCTGCTTCAACAAGAATGTTCTTATCCTTGTTCTTGTTAATATAAAAAAGAAGAGAACAGAAAAGAAAATATAGAATCCTCTATGTCAGAGTATAGAGATTCCTTATATGAGTATAAGAAGAGGAGAATAGAAGAAGGAAAAGATAAGAATTCGAACACATAGGAGAAAAGTGGGTTCGAATTTTTGAGTGAAAGAGGGGTGTTAGTAGATAAATAAATAAATAGAAGGGGATGAGAGGGAGAAGAATTCGAAAATTAAATAAAATAAAATAAAAATATTTTTGTTTTTATTTTAAATATTAGTTATAAATCGAAAATACGAAAAGGAATAAAATTAAAATTAAAATTTAAAATAATTAGTTAATGAAAAGAAATTTTGAAAAAGAGGTTAGTGATTTTCGAAAATTAGAGAGAGAAAATTAGTTAGGTAGTTTTGAAAAAGATAAGAATCAAACAAAAAGATAAGATTAATTGAAAAATATTTGAAAATCAATTTTGAAAAGATGAGAAGTTAGAAAAGATTTTGAAATTGATTTTGAAAAAGATGTGATTGAAATTAAAAAAGATTTGAAAAAGAAATTTAAAAAGATTTGATTTTGAAAAATTAAAGTTGATTACTTGACTAACAAGAAACAAAAAGATATGATTTTAAAATTTAAAGATTGAACCTTTCTTACTAGGCAAGTAACAAACTTAAAATTTTTGAATCAATCACATTAATTGTTAGCATTAATTTCGAAAATATGAAATAGAATAAAAAAAAGATTTTTGAAAATCAATTTGAAATTTTCGAAAATATGAAAGAAAAAATGAAAAAGATTTGATTTTTGAAAAAGATTTGAAAAAGATAGAATTTTTAAATTGAAAACTTGATTTGACTCATAAGAAACAACTAGATTTTAAAAAATTTTGAAAAAGTCAACTCAAATATTCGAATTTTATGAGAAGAATAAGGAAAAGATATTTTTTATTTTTAAATTTTTAATGAAGAAAGAGAAAAACAACAAAAAGACTCAAAACATAAAAATTATGAATCAAAACACACAATGCATGCAAGAACACTTTGAATGTCAAGATGAACACCAAGAACACTTTGAAGATCAAGATGAACATCAAGAACTTATTTTTTTGAAAATTTTTAAGAAAAGAAACACATGCAAGACACCAAACTTAGAAATTTTCAATGTTTAGACACTAACAAATTGAAAATGCATATGAAAAACAAGAAAAGACACAAAACAAAAAAATGCAAAGATCAAACAAAAAAAATCATCAAGAACAACTTGAAGATTATGAAGAACATATGCATGAATTTTTGAAAAATGCAAGAAAGTTTTAAAAATATGCAATTGACACCAAACTTACAATTTGACACAAGACTCAAACAAGAAACACAAAATTATTTTTGGTTTTATGCTTTTATTAAAAAAAAATTTTTGGTATTTTTCGAAAATTAATTTGAAAAAGGAAAATAAGGATTTCGAAATTTTTAATAGGAATTCCAAGAATCCTGCAATGTTAGTCTAAAGCTTCGGTCCAGGAATTAGACATGGCTTACTAGCCAGCCAAGCTTTCAGTGAAAGCTTCGGTCCAAAATACTAGACATGGCCAATGGCCAGCCAAGCTTCAGCAGAACGTTACATTCAACAGCTAATTTGCTGAGAAAGACAAAGAAGCTCTTCTCAAGATAGTTGAAACCTCGGTCCAAAAGATTAGACATGGCTTAACAGCCAACCAGGATTCAACATATCACAATGAAACCCTAGAATTCATTCTTAAAAATTCTGAAGTCATAGAATAATTTATTTTTTTGAAAATTTTTTCGAAAATAAAAATAATAAAAACACAAAGCTTAAAATCAAAATAAAATTACCTAATCTGAGCAACAAGATGAACCGTCAGTTGTCCAAACTCGAACAATCCCTGGCAACGGTGCCAAAAACTTGGTGCACGAAATCGTGATTGTTCATTCCTTGGTAGCGGCGCTGAAAACTTAATACGCACGTTCATAATCTTAGTTTTTCTTCACAACTTCGCACAACTAACCAGCAAGTGCACTGGGTCGTCCAAGTAATAAACCTTACGTGAGTAAGGGTCGATCCCACGGAGATTGTCGGCATGAAGCAAGCTATGGTCACCTTGTAAATCTCAGTCAGGCGGATTCAAATGGTTATAGAGTTTTAATAATTAAAAGATAAATAAAACGTAAAATAAAGATAAAGATACTTATGTAATTCATTGGTCAGAAATTCAGATAAGCATATGGAGATGCTTTATTCCTTCTGAATCTCTGCTTTCCTACTGCCTTCATCCAATCCTTCATACTCCTTTCTATGGCAAGCTGTATGTTGGGCATCACCGTTGTCAATGGCTACATCCCGTACTCTCAGTGAAAATGGTCCAAATGTACTGTCACCGCACGGCTAATCATCTGTCGGTTCTCGATCATGCTGGAATAGGATCCAATAATCCTTTTGCGTCTGTCACTACGCCCAGCACTCGCGAGTTTGAAGCTCGTCACAGTCATCCCTTCCCAGATCCTACTCGGAATACCACAGACAAGGTTTAGACTTTCCAGATCTCAGGAATGGCCGCCAATAATTCTAGCTTATACCACGAAGACTCCGATCGTTCGGAATGGAGGCCAAGAGATAAACGCTCAATCTAAGGTAGAACGGAAGTGGTTGTCAGGCACGCGTTCATAGGTTGAGAATAGTGATGAGTGTCACGGATCATCATATTCATTATGTTGAAGTGCAAGCGGATATCTTAGAATAGGAATAAGCTTGAATTGAATAAGAAAACAATAGTACTTTACATTAATTCATGAGGAACAGCAGAGCTCCACACCTTAATCTATGGTGTGTAGAAACTCCACCGTTGAAAATACATAAGTGATAATAGTGTTCATTGGCTTCGGCCCCAAAGGGGAACCAGAATAACCAAGACCCTAAAGGTGGTCAAAAAACTCTAAAGGTCGTCTAAAGATCCTGAATACAATAGTAAAAAGTCCTATTTATACCAAACTAGTTACTAGGGTTTACAAAAATGAGTAAATGATGCAGAAATCCACTTCTGGGCCCACTTGGTGTGTGCTTGGGCTGAGCATTGAAGCTTTCACATGTAGAGGTCTTCCTTGGAGTTGAACGCCAGTTTGTAACTTGTTTCTGGCGTTTAACTCTGCTTTGCAACTTGTTTCTGGCGTTTAACGCCAGAATAGGATCAAAAGCTGGCGTTAAACGCCAGTTTGTGTCATCTAAAATTGGACAAAGTATGGACTATTATATATTGCTGGAAAGCCTTGGATGTCGAATTTCCAACGCAATTGAGAGTGCGCCATTTGGGTTTCTACAGCTCCAGAAAATCTACTTTGAGTGCAGGGAGGTCAGAATCCAACAGCATCTGTAGTCCTTCTTCAGCCTCTGAATCAGCTTTTTGCTCAAGTCCTTCAATTTCAGTCAGAAAAAACCTGAAATCACAAAAAAAAACACAAACTCTTAGTAAAGTCTAGAAATGTGATTTTTAATTAAAAACTAATAAAAATATACTAAAAACTAATCAAATCATACTAAAAGCTATGTAAAAATAATGCCAAAAAGCGTATAAATTATCCGCTCATCACTCATACAAAGTGTTAGCAATTATTCTGTATTGTGGTATGAACCTTCTTGTTTGTTCGCATATTCATTCATGTTGTTTGCAAGTAGCAAAGACAGTGGCATTTTTATTATTATTGGCTAATTGTATTTAAGTAATTATACAGTTAGAATTGAGGAAATAGTGGACGATGAAATGCCTAAAAATGAAGAAGATTCAGCTCAGAAATTGAAGAAAAAGAAATAGGAAGCTCAGATGAAAGAAGAAGATAACAATAGTTCTCAGCTTCCAATAGTTATTAGGGGTTAGACTGACCATCCTGTTCTGGAAAGTGAAAAGATGATATGAAAGTGAAGATGAGGTTGGTTTTTATTTCTACTACTGAAAAAGGTAAATCTGAAGTTAAAGGAAATGAAGCACATAAGACAGCTGAGGAATTATGATTATATTACATGTTATTAGTTATAAGTTATGAGCCTGATAAATTGTTTTAAAACCACTTTAGTTGCGCTATTTGCATTTATAATCATGATTTTTTGTAACCATACTTTTCTTTACTAGACATAAGTTCCTTTTATTCAAAATCATCCAAGAGATTCTCATCTTGGAAACTGCATCATTAAGAAAATCACACTATTTTAGCTGATTCTTAGGCATAATTAGAGGCTTTCTTATTTCATGTGATAGTACTCATTAGAATGAGTTTACTCCCAAGGTAGTCCTGTGATGTCATATCTTTGAAAATGTTCCTTATAGATTTTCATTTCTATAAATTCGTAATTCTAAAGTAGTGAAGCCACTTTGAACAGTTCATGTGAGCTGGAAGACATGTGATATGTAACCCATCTTATGGCTAATGTTCAATGGTAGATCTTGGTGATAATAGATAGTAGAAGAATATACCTTCATTATTCAAATAATATGAACAACTTTGTAATTTTATTGAGGATATCACTATTTGAACTTAATTAGATGTTTTCTTTGTAGTACAGTTTATTTCCAATTGAATTTTACCTTTATACATAAATCCACTTTTCATCTGTAGCATAATGTTATTTTGGATATTGTTCCATCCAAGTCCAAAAAAGCTAATGATGAAACAATGGCTTGATAGTTATTGATAAGACTCCAGAAATACTACTCTTGGAATCATACTTGTTGATTGGTGGTGGCTGTTTCTTTGTCACCATTCTACACAAGTCATTGAATGGTAAAATTAAAACATTAATTTGTATGCCTTTGTACCTTGCTGCCTGCTTTCCATGTCTCCATATTTTATTTGCATTAAGAGATTGACCTTGTAAGAATTGTTGTTAACTAGTCAGGCCTAAGTTAAGCTTCATTAAGGTTCATTTTTGGATCTTGGAATGGCAGGTAAAGTGAGTCCTCCTTTTTATTTTAAATGAGTAATGGAACAACGTTTGGGTTACATTGTAATTAATTGTCTCCATTTTTCTGCTGCTAATGTTAGCATTTTTATGTATTTTGGG
>NC_029791.2:34246792-34258862 GCF_000816755.2 Arachis ipaensis
AACTAAGAAATCATACAATATGATTTTTGTTTTTTATTGGGACTAAACCCTCATGATACCCAACAACTGATTTTTATAGCATATAATACCTTGTAAATTGAGTTTTCATTTTCATTTGATGTCCTTACTTTCTGTAAATTGGAATTCAACAGGATAACAACTTGCTCAGTATTGTTTTCAATGTTTGAGCATTTAGGATGCTAAATTTTCTCACTTGTGTATTTCCCTCTTCACATTATATATTATGGTGCTAACTATTTGGATGTGTGGTATTTGTTAGCAGGGAGCTTGTTGAGAAGAAAAAGAAAAACAAACAGAAGAACAAGGCTAAAGAGTCCAATGGAGAAGAAGCAACTCCAAGTCAAATTGATAAACCTATTAAAAATAAGAAGTTGCTCTAAGGCTACTTACTGGCTCGTGCTATTTTCAACTCATCTTGTTTTCTTCTATGACCCACTAAAAAATAATGGTCCTCTTCTACCTCCAGCAATAGCATTAGCCCCAACATTATGGCCCCAATTCCACCTTTGTTGGGTCTGCCCTAAGAAGCACAAGCTGGGGAGATTAAAGCAAAATATAGGAAGATAATCACGCAAAATTACAAAATTTGAAGTATGAGAGTCATTAGGAATTAAATTATTAGTTTTGTTATGGAATTGTAATTTTTTAGTTATAATTATAGCATGTAAATAATTCATGTAAATTAATAAAAAAATTAATTCTTTTTATACTTTCTTATTTTTTTTCTTTTTTTATTTGACAAAGGAATAGGCCACACTTTGAATACTTGGCAAAAGCCTCTAGCTAGCAAGCCAAGCTTCAAAAGCATGGCTAGTGTCTCTTATCGGCACCCTTTCGAAGCCTAGCCAAAACCAACCCAATAGGCACGCTTGAAAACCGTAGCCATATCTTTCACTATTGGCACGCTTTAAAAGCGTAGCCATATCTTCACTATTAGCACGCTTTTAATGCGTGGCTACAAGGTATACATATGGCCACGCTTTTAACAGTGGCAATGTATAAAAGCGTGGCAAAAAATAAAGCATGGCGATAGGTCACCAAAAGCGTGGCAATATAGCAACTGGCACGCTTGCAGATGTGATCCTTTCAAAAGCGTGGCCAAAATCTATCACTTTTCTTTTTCCAACTTTTGGTCATGCTTTAAAAACGTAGCAAAATTGATGTATTCTTGTAGTGACAAGTAATTGGGCTTTGTGTGATGAGGTCGGACATAGTGGTAAAGGTGTTTGAGATGGCCTCCCACCTACAATGAATATCGATGTCTAAGTCAGCAAATTTTTAAGAAGATTATGTATAGAATGGATTGAGAAATACCTGAGTATGTTGGGATATTTATAAGGAGAGAAGATGACTTGGTCATCACTTAACGAATCTTTGATTAACCATATGAATAAGGTAAACTCATTTCATGATACATTTTCTACGATGTAACATTTGTTTTGATGAGTAATTTTGATAGAAAGTTTTGACGAATATTCAATGTGAAAAGTTTTTACTGTTTTACAGCGCGTAAAATAAGATTTTTACATGAAGATTTTCATATCAATTTCAAGCACAAGCTCATCAAGGAATCAATCATCCATGAAATGAAAATATGAGAATAGATATCCAACAAGCAAGGTTTAGTTATAGGATAGTTTTTACTTGTCAAGTGTAAATCAAGTTTAAATGATTTTCAACCTATGATTTTCAAAATCCATGATTTAGGGAGAGTATGGGACATACTATGATAATCCTAATCTTGTCTTAGTGGATTATGGGGAGTAGGACCAACCTAATCATGCACAATGTATTATAGTTCGAAATTCAAATTTGTTGATTTTTACACTATGAGGATCGATCCATATATAAATCATGAGCATCGATCCTTGCATGCTAAATGAGCCAAATTGTATAATTTTAGTTATGAGGATCGATCCTTAACTTTACAGATCAATCCTATGTGTCTGTTGGACACAAAACCCTACCAAGAGCATGTATTCTTGAACTATAGACTCTTTTCAATTACTCCCAACGTATATGAAAGTTTGAAAGCTTATAAATAGATATATTTGGCTTGTGTTTCATTGCATCACATCCTCCATAACCTTATGCTATCGTATTGATCAAAATTCATAAGTTTTCAAAGTAGTTTTCATCAATATTTGAGAGATATGTTTATGCTTACTTATATGCTTACTTATAGAGCTTCATTTGTAACCATCGACTCTATCTAAAAATGTCACATATTTAGATTCTTATATTCTCATATTGTGAAAGGAGAGTTATGTGGTTCTTCTAATTTGTCACAAACTTAGAGTGTGATTCTCAAAGTGGCGAGGTGTAAATCCCACAAAATTTAATAAATAATTAGCCAATAAATTAATTATTATTCAAGAAAATTAGGAAATTAAATTTTATAATTTAGAGGGGTAAAAATATTTAAAATACGAATTTTAACACTAATTTTAAAGGTTTTGGTCCAAAATTGGGTTAACAAGCTAAACCGGTTGAATTGGACCCATGTTGGGCCCAAGCCCAACCCATATAACCATCTTTTGGCCAAGCTTCAGCACTCCAAACCCCTTTCATTTGGAGCTTCACGCTGAAAATGGTGAGGAACACCAAGGAAGAACCCTAACCTTCACTTCCAACTTCTATTCATCATATCTTTCCATCCAAAGCTCCGATTGACGAGCCGTTTATGACCATGTGTTCATCTCGAAGTCCTTTTTAATTCTATTTAAACAAAGTGGTGAGTATCTTTGAATCTCATACCCATTTCTCCAGCCCTCTATTTTTTGCATTTTTGGTTTAATATTGAGTAATTTTGATGATTTTGGTGGTTTAGGTACAATCTAACATTGAATAATTGTTGGATTTTACTCTAATCATCAATGAGTAAGATAAGAAAACTTTAAACCTTTGTGATTTGTCCAATTTTGTGTGCCCTAGTACTAATCTTGAGGAATTATATGAATTAAATTGATATTGTGTTGAATTGGCGAAATTGGAGCAATTGGAATCAAATTAGTGGATGTTGAATGCTTGAAGTGAGCCTTGGAAGCTGGAAATTTCGTTTGGTTTGGAATTGGAGACTTGGAGCTTATGGAGGAGAGGACTTTTGAGGTGTTTTTGAGCTTAGGAAGGAATCGGCCAAGGTATGGTTTTGGTTTCTCATAATTAATATATAATGTTGCGTGAAAACTTAGGCTTGTTGCCTTAGAATAGGTTTGAGTGACATGAATTTGGTTGGTTTGATTGATTAGAAATGGTATATGTATATAACTTGATTTGTTGATGATTAATGTTGAAGTTGGTTAGAAATTATTAATGGAATTGTTGAATAGATGGAGATTGTGATATGGGTGAGAATTGTGAATGGTGGAACGTGAATTTAATTGAATAATTAGGAGTGGTATGATTGAGGTATGATAAAAAGGGCAGTGGTATTGATTTGGTTGGTGTTGAATTAAAGTTTGGTGCTTTTTTTGGTTGTGGTTTATAGGTTTTTTAATTGATGATTTGGAAACGTAGAGGTTTGAATTCTTTTGGTAAAAAACTAATTTTTGACCAACTTCGGCGGGGAATAACTTGGCTTCCGGACCCTCATATTTTGTAAAAATTATTTTGAATGAAAATTGGGTCTGTGAAGTTCGTATCGTTCGAAGAATGGATTAAAAATTATTTTTAACAAAAAAGTTATGCGCATTCAAAGTTGGGTATGAAAAACTGATTTTTCTGACTTAACATACTTTTTGAAGTTTCTGATACAGGAGCGTACGTGGACATGCAAGCAACACGAACCTTGGGCTTTGCACAGACGTTCTCGCTTATGCGAAATGGGCCAAATGTTAGGATTGCATACGTGAGCAATCCTACGCGACGCGAGAATGGTTCCCTGTCCAAGGGCTCACGTAGGCGAACAAGGGCGCATATGCGAACATGGCCTGAGTACACGGAATCCCTGTTTTCTGAAAATATTGTTTTTAAGTTACAAACCCTTCCTCTAGATTTCCAACCCTCTGAAATTACCATTTGAGATTCATTAGCGAGTATTTAGACTTTTGGGGTGAGCAAGAGTATACTGGTAAAAATAGAAGGGGTAGTTCTATTTTGTATTTAGAGTCGGAGACTTAGGGTTACGGAGTACTGGGGGGTAGATTAACCGGAGTAGTTTCGTGAAATGTTTTGATGTTGATTAGAGAGAAGATGACGAAGTACAATGGAGATGAGTTTAAAGAACTGTAAGTTAATTATGAATATAATATTGGGTGTAATTTGATTATAACTGTGATTGTTTTATCTCGAGCACTCTTTCTCAAAAGTGCAACCATAGTAAGATAGGAAAGGTGAGGATCCCCTTCTTTGTTCCTCCTGGTATTGTAAAATCGCCTCCAGCGAGATGGTGGGAGGTTAGGATCCCCTCCTTTGTTCCTCATGGACCTATGAGAACGTACCTCCTAGGTAGATGCAAGGGTTGTAGTTTTCCCCCACTTGCTCTAGGTTTGTTAGTTGAGGCTCTCCTGGTAGATGCAAGAGTGTAATTCACCCCCACTTACTCCGAGATGAGATGGTTTGAGCTCCCTGGGTAAATGCAAGGGTCTGGTGCACCCCACTTACTCTAAGTTGAGATAATTGTGAGCTTCCTGGGTAGATGCAGTGGTCGCCCCATGGTGTGCGAAATCGTGATCATTCCTTCCTTGGTAACGGCGCTAAAAACTCAATACGGACGTTCATGTTCTTAATTCTGTTTCACAACTTTGTACAACTAACCAGCAAGTGCACTAGGTCGTCCAAGTAATAAACCTTACGTGAGTAAGGCGATCCCACGGAGATTGTCGGCTTGAAGCAAGCTATGGTCACCTTGTAAATCTCAGTCAGGCGGATTCAACTGATTTTATGAATTGATAAGTAAAAGATAAATAAAATATAAAATAGGATAATGGTACTTATGTAATTCATTGGTGAGAATTTCAGATAAGCGTATAGAGATACTTTCGTCCCTCTGAACCTCTGCTTTCCTGCTGTCTTCATCCAATCCTTCCTACTCCTTTCCATGGCAAGCTGTATGTTAGGCATCACTGTTGTCAATGGCCACCTGTCCTCTCAGTGAAAATGGTCCAATGCGCTGTCACTGCATGGCTAATCATCTGTCTGTTCTCGATCATACTGGAATAGGATTTACTATCCTTTTGCGTCTGTCACTACGCCCAGCACTCGCGAGTTTGAAGCTCGTCATAATCATTCAATCCCTGAATCCTACTCGGAATACCACAGACAAGGTTTAGACTTTCCGAATTCCCAAGAATGGCCGTCCATGGGTTCTAACTTATACCACGAAGACACTAATAACTCGGACTCGGTCCCCTGTATTAGATATCCAAGAGATATCCATTCAATCTAAGGTAGAACGGAAGTGGTTGTCAGGCACGCGTTCATAAGTTGAGAATGATGATGACTGTCACGATCATCACATCCATCATATTGAAGTGCGAATGAATATCTTAGAAGCGGAATAAGTTGAATTGAATAGAAAAACAGTAGTACTTTGCATTAATCTTTGAAGAACAGCAGAGCTCCACACCTTAATCTACGGTGTGTAGAAACTCTACCGTTAAAAATACATAAGTGATGAAGGTCCAGGCATGGCCGAGAGGCCAGCCCCCAAACATGATCTGAAGATCAAAAGGTAATCCAAAGATGTAAAGATGTAAATACAATAGTAAAAAGTCCTATTTATACTAAACTAGTTACTAGGGTTTACAGAGATAAGTAAATGATGCAGAAATCCACTTCCGGGGCCCACTTGGTGTGTGCTTGGGCTGAGCATTGAGCTTTACACGTGTAGAGGTCTTTCTTGGAGTTGAACGCTAGTTTGTAACCTATTTCTGGCGTTTAACTCCACTTTGCAACCTGTTTCTGGCGTTTGACTCCAGAATGCAGCATGGAACTGGCGTTCAACGCCAGTTTACGTCGTCTATCCTTAATCAAAGTATGGACTATTATATATTTCTGGAAAGCCCTGGATGTCTACTTTCCAACGCGATTAAGAGAGCGCCATTTGGAGTTTTGTAGCTCCATAAAATCCACTTTGAGTGTAGGGAGGTCAGAATCCAACAGCATCTACAATCCTTCTTCAACCTCTAAATCTGATTTTTGCTCAAGTCCCTCAATTTCAGCCAGAATTTACCTGAAATCAAAGAAAAACACACAAACTCATAGTAAAGTCCAGAAATGTGAATTTTAATTAAAAACTAATAAAATATACTAAAAACTAACTAATTTATACTGAAAACTATATAAAAACAATGCAAAAAAGCGTATAAATTATTCGCTCATCACAACACCAAACTTAAATTGTTGCTTGTCCCCAAGCAACTAAAAATCAAATAGGATAAAAAGAAGAGAATATACTATAAATTCCAAAATATCAATGAAACTTAGCTCCAATCAGATGAGCGGGACTTGTAGCTTTTTGCCTCTTGAATAGTTTTGGCATCTCACTTTATCCATTGAAGTTCAGAAGATTGGCATCTATAGGAACTGAGAATTCAGATTGTGTTATTGATTCTCCTAGTTCAGTATGTTGATTTTTGAACACAGCTACTTTATGAGTCTTGGCCGTGACCCTAAGTACTTTGTTTTCCAGTATTACCTATTTAACATTCATAAACAACAACTTCAAAAGACATATGCACTGTTCAAGCATACATTCAGAAAACAAAAAGTATTGCCACTACATCAAAATAATTAAACTAGTTTCAAGGATGAATTTGAAACCATGTACTTCTTGTTCTTTTGTTTTTAGAACAGTTTTCATTTAAGAGAGGTGATGGATTCATATTCATAACTTTAAGGCATAGACACTTAGACACTAATGATCATATAGTAAAGGCACAAACATAATTAAACATGAAGTATGGAAACCGAAAACAGAAAATAAATAGACAAGGAGATTAAGGAATGAGTCCACCTTAGTGAGGGTGGCGTCTTCCTCTTCTTGAAGAACCAATGGTGCTTTTAAGCTCCTCTATGTCTCTTCCTTGTCTTTGTTGCTCCTCCCTCATAGCTCTTTGATCTTCTCTAATTTCATGGAGGATGATGGAGTGCTCTTGATGCTCCACCCTTAGTTGTCCCATGTTGGAACTTAATTCTCCAAGGAAAGTGTTGATTTGTTCCCAATAGTTTTGTGGAGGGAAGTGCATCCCTTGAGGCATTAGTGGTTATGGAAAAACAAAAAAAAAACAATGCTTTTTTCACACCAAACTTAAAATATTTGCTCGTCCTCGAGCAAAAAAAGAAAGAAAGGAGGAGAAGAAGAAGAGATGGAGGAGATGGAGGTGTGTGAATGGTTCGGCCACTGGGGGTTTAAGGTGGTTATGATGTGTGAAAAGGAAGGAGTGATGGTTTGAATTTGAGTGGGTGGGTGTAGGTGAGTGTATGATGGTTTTGGAGGGGAATTAGAAGTGATTGGTGGAGGTTATTTTGGGAAAGAGAGTTATAAAAAGGTGTGAAGATGAGAGAAGAAGTGGTGGGGATCCTGTGGGGTCCACAGATCAAATGGGGTCAAGGACTTAACATCCCTGCTCCAATTAGGCGTGTAAAACACCCTTGCTGGGCAATCCTGGCATTTAACGCCAGACTGCTGCCTGTTTCTGGCGTTAAATGCCCAAATGTAGCTTGTTTCTAGCGTTTAACGCCAGGTAGATGCTTGTTTCTAGCGTTAAACGCCAGCTTGGTGCCTGTTTCTGGCGTTAAACGCCAGACAGATGCTTATTTCTGGTGTTTAAACGCCAGACTGCTCTCCTCCAGGGTGTGCTATTTTCAATGCTGTTATTCATTCTGTTTTTTATTTTTCAGTAGTTTTTATGACTTCACATGATCATCAACCTAATAAAACACGAAATAACAAAAAGAAAATAAAATAGATATGATTAAATAACATTGGGTTGCCTCTCAATAAGCGCTTCTTTAATGTCAATAGCTTGACAATGAGCTCTCATGGAGCCTCACAGATGTTCAGAGCATTGTTGGGACCTCCCAATACCAAACTTAGAGTTTGAATGTGGGGGTTCAACACCAAACTTAGAGTTTGGTTGTGGCCTCCCAACACCAAACTTAGAGTTTGACTGTGGGGGTTTTTGTTGACTCTGCAGTGAGAGAAGCTTTTCATGCTTCCTCTCCATGGTTACAGAAGGAGATCCTTGAGTTTGAAACACAAGGTTATCCTCATTCAGTTGAAGGACTAACTCTCCTTTGTCCACATCAATCACAGCTCTTGTTGTGGCTAGGAAGGGTCTTCCAAGGATGATGGATTCGTCCTCTTCCTTCCCTGTGTCTAGGATTATGAAATCAGCAGGGATGTAAAGGCCTTCAACCTTTACTAATACGTCCTCTACCTGTTCATAAGCCTGTTTTCTTGAGTTGTCTACCATATCTAATGAGATTCTGGCAGCTTGCACCTCAAAGATTCCCAGTTTCTCCATTATAGAGAGTGGCATGAGGTTTATCCCTGATCCAAGGTCACATAGAGCCTTCTCAAAGGTCATGGTGCCTATGGTACAAGGTATTAAGAACTTTCCAGGATCCTGTTTCTTCTGAGGCAATATCAGTTGATTCAGATCACTTAGTTTATTGATGAGCAAGGGAGGTTCATCTTCCCAAGTCTCATTACCAAATAATTTGGCATTCAGCTTCATGATTGCACCAAGGTACTTGGCAACTTGCTCTTCAGTAACATCCTCATTCTCTTCAGAAGAAGAATACTCATCAGAGCTCATGAATGGTATAAGGAGGTTTAATGGAATCTCTATGGTCTCTAGATGAGCCTCAGAGTCCTTTGGTTCATCAGAGGGAAGCTCCTTATTGATCTCTGGACGTCCCAGGAGGTCTTCCTCACTGGGATTCACGTCCTTTCCCTCCCTTGCAGGTTCGGCCATGATGATCAATTCAATGGCCTTACACTCTCCTTTTGGATTTTCTTCTGTATTGCTTGGGAGAGTACTAGGAGGGGTTTCAGTGATTCTTTTACTCACCTGGCCCACTTGTGCCTCCAAATTTCTAATTGAGGACCTTATTTCATTCATGAAACTTAAAGTGGCCTTAGATAGATCAGAGACTATATTTGCTAAGCTAGATGGATTTTTTCAGAATTCTCTGTCTGTTGCTGAGTGGATGATGGAAAAGGTTTGCTATTGCTAAACCTGTTTCTTCCACCATTATTAAAGCCTTGTTGAGGCTTTTGTTGATCCTTCCATGAGAGATTTGGGTGATTTCTCCATGAGGGATTATAGGTGTTTCCATAGGGTTCACCCATGTAATTCACCTCTGCTATTGCAGGATTTTTAGGATCATAAGCTTCTTCCTCAAAAGATGCCTCTTGAGTACTGTTGGATGCAGCTTGCATTCCATTCAGACTCTGAGAAATCATATTGACTTGCTGAGTCAATATTTTGTTCTGAGCTAATATGGCATTCAGAGTATCAATTTCAAGAACTCCCTTCTTCTGAGGCGTCCCATTACTTACAGGATTCCTCTCAGAAGTGTACATGAACTGGTTATTAGCAACCATGTCAATGAGTTCTTGAGCTTCTACAGGCGTTTTCTTTAGGTGAATGGATCCACCTGTAGAATGGTCCAATGACATCTTTGATAGCTCAGACAGACCATCATAGAATATATCCAGAATGGTCCATTCTGAAAGCATGTCAGAGGGGCACTTTTTGGTCAGTTGCTTATATCTCTCCCAAGCTTCATAGAGGGATTCACCTTCCTTCTGTTTGAAGGTTTGAACATCCACTCTAAGCTTACTAAGCTTTTGAGGAGGAAAGAACTTGGCTAAGAAAGTCGTGACCAGCTTATCCCAAGAATTCAAGCTATCTTTAGGTTGAGAGTCCAACCATACTCTAGCTCTGTCTCTTATAGCGAACGGGAAAAGCATAAGCATGTAGACCTCGGGGTCAACTCCACTGGTCTTAACAGTATCACAGATCTGCAAGAACTCAGTTAAGAACTGAAAAGGATCTTCAGATGGAAGTCCATGAAACTTGCAGTTCTGTTGCATCAGAGAAACTAATTGAGGTTTAAGCTCAAAATTGTTTGCTCCAATGGCAGGGATTGAGATGCTTCTTCCATGTAAATTGGAATTAGGTGCAGTAAAGTCACCAAGCATCTTCCTTGCATTATTATTATTTTCGGCTGCCATCTCCTCTTCCTTTTCAAAAATTTCTGTAAGGTTGTCTCTGGATTGTTATATTTTAGCTTCTCTTAGTTTCCTCTTCAGAGTCCTTTTAGGTTCAGGATCAGCTTCAACAAGAATGTTCTTGTCCTTACTCCTGCTCATAAAAAAAAAGGGAACAGAAAATAATAATAGGGATCCTTTTTTACCACAGTATAGAGGTTCCCTTGTGTGAGTAGAAGAAAATAAGAAAAAGAATGAAGAAGAGAAGAATTCGAACTCAGAGGAGAAGAAGGGGTTCAAATTTTTGGGTGAGGAGAAGTGTTAGTAGATGAATAAATAAATAGAAGGAGATGAGAGATAAGAAAGGAATTCGAAAATTAAACAAAATAAAATAAAAGTATTTTAAAATTAAATTTATAATTCGAAAATTAAAATTGAAATTAAATTAAAATTAAAACAATTAGTTAATTAAAATGAAATTTTGAAAAAGAGGGAAGGAATTTTCGAAAATTGAAGGTAGAGAGTTAGTTGGGCAGTTTTGAAAAATATATGATTGAAATAAAAAGATATGATTGATTAAAAGAGATTTGAAATTTGTTGAAAAATATATGATTGAAACAAAAAGATAAGATTGATTGAAAAAGATTTGAAAATCAAATTTGAAAAGATAAGAAGTTAGAAAAGATTTTGAAATTGATTTTGAAAAAGATCTGATTGAAATTTATTTTGAAAAAGATTTGAAAAAGAAATTTAAAAAGATTTGATTTTGAAAATTAAAGTTGATTACTTGGCTAACAAGAAACTAAAAAGATATGATTCTAGAGTTTAAAGATTGAACCTTTCTTAATAGGCAAGTAACAACTTTGAAAAATTTTGAATCAAAACATTAAATGCTAATAAAATTTTCGAAAATTAAGAAATAAAATAAGAAAAAGATTTTAAAAATTAATTTGAATATTTTCGAAAAAATGAAAAAGATTTTGAAAAATTTTAAAAAGGAATTCGAAAATATGAAAAGAAAATTGAAAAAGATTTGATTTTGAAAAAGATAAGATTTTTAAATTGAAAATTTGATTTGACTCATAAAAACAACTAGATTTTAAAAAATTTTGAAAAAGTCAACTCAAATTTTCGAATTTGATGAGTGAAAAAGGGAAAGATATATTTTTTTATTTTTGAATTTTTAATGACGAAAGAGAAAAATACAAAATTGAAACAAATAATGAAAATTATGAATCAAAACACCTAATGCATGCAAGAACACTATGAATGTCAAGATGAACACTAAGAACACTTTGAATGTCAAGATGAACACCAAGAACTTATTTTTGAAATATTTTCAAGAAAAGAAAACATGCAAGACACCAAACTTAAAAATTTTTATTCTTTAGGCATTAATGTTTCAAGAATGCATATGAAAAACAAGAAAAGATACAAAACAAGAAAATATGAAGATCAAACAAGAAGACTGGCCAGGAACAACTTGAAGATCATGAAGGACATATGATGAATTTTTGAAAATTCTTGAGAAAAACAAACACATGCAAGACACCAAACTTAAAAATTGACTCTAGACTCAAACAAGAAACACAAAAATATTTTTTGATTTTATGATTTTGTTAATTTTATTTTTTTGGTTTTTTCGAAAATTATTTTGGGAAAAACGAAAAATAAGAAATTTTTTGTATTTTTTGAAAATAAGAAATAAAAAGCTTAAAATTAAAATAAATTTACCTAATCTGAGCAACAAAATGAATCGTCAGTTGTCCAAACTCGAACAATCCCCGGCAACGGCGCCAAAAACTTAATACGCACGTTCATGTTCTTAATTCTGTTCCACAACTTTGTACAACTAACCAGCAAGTGCACTGGGTCGTCCAAGTAATA
>NC_029791.2:34258875-34291538 GCF_000816755.2 Arachis ipaensis
GCGAGTTTGAAGCTCGTCACAATCATTCAATCCCTGAATCCTACTCGGAATACCACAGACAAGGTTTAGACTTTCCGGATTCTCAAGAATGGCTGTCCATGGGTTCTAACTTATACGACGAAGACACTAATAACTCGGACTCGGTCCCCTGTATTAGATATCCAAGAGATATCCATTCAATCTAAGGTAGAACGGAAGTGGTTGTCAGGCACGCGTTCATAAGTTGAGAATGATGATGACTGTCACGATCATCACATCCATCATATTGAAGTGCGAATGAATATCTTAGAAGCGGAATAAGTTGAATTGAATAGAAAAACAGTAGTACTTTGCATTAATCTTTGAAGAACAGTAGAGCTCCACACCTTAATCTACGGTGTGTAGAAACTCTACCGTTAAAAATACATAAGTGATGAAGGTCCAGGCATGGCCGAGAGGCCAGCCCCCAAACGTGATCTGAAGATCAAAAGGTAATCCAAAGATGTAAAGATGTAAATACAATAGTAAAAAGTCCTATTTATACTAAACTAGTTACTAGGGTTTACAGAGATAAGTAAATGATGCAGAAATCCACTTCCGGGGCCCACTTGGTGTGTGCTTGGGCTGAGCATTGAGCTTTACACGTGTAGAGATCTTTCTTGGAGTTGAACGCCAGTTTGTAACCTGTTTCTGGCGTTTAACTCCACTTTGCAACCTGTTTCTGGCATTTGACTCTAGAATGCAGCATGGAACTGGCGTTCAACACCAGTTTACGTCATCTATCCTTAATCAAAGTATGGACTATTATATATTGCTGGAAAGCCTTGGATGTCTACTTTCCAACGCAATTAAGAGCGTGCCATTTGGAGTTTTGTAGCTCCAGAAAATCTACTTTGAGTGTAGGGAGGTCAGAATCCAACAGCATCTGCAGTCCTTCTTCAACCTCTGAATCTGATTTTTGCTCAAGTCCCTCAATTTCAGCCAGAATTTACCTGAAATCACAGAAAAACACACAAACTTATAGTAAAGTCCATAAATGTTAATTTTAATTAAAAACTAATAAAAATATACTAAAAACTAACTAATTCATACTGAAAACTATATAAAAACAATGCCAAAAAGCGTATAAATTATCCGCTCATCACCCCACTTGCTCCAGGATGGTATTTATGATTGATCTTAGTCCCCTTGGGCAAACACAGTGACTCACACTCTCTAGTTACAAGTTGAGATTTGATGTCCCTTTGACCCAGGCACGCAATGGAATTTTGATTATTTATATATATGCATATGCTTGAGCTCCGCATCGCTGGGACTGTCCAAGGTTCGCTATTGGACATGTTGGGTTTGGCTGGATAACCGATAGATGATATCATCGGTCATAGGGCAGACATGCATCATGTGTATTTGTATGATTTGTTTGAGTATGCATATGTTAGTTTGCCTAATTGCTTATATATGTCTATATGCTACATGACTTAAATGTTGTATTTATTTCTTTAATTGTATATTACTTGTATGTTTTGTATGTCTTTGCAATTGAAAGATCCCTCATGCTGGCAAAGGTGACACTAAGATTAGTTCCATCAGTGATGAGGAGGTTTGAGATGACAAGAGGTGAAAAGTTAGATTAGAAATAAAATCCCTTAGATAAGAGTATCGAATTTCTGGTTTAGTATAATCTTTAAGTTAAAAATCTGAGTGTTGGAGTTCTAAGACTGCCTCTGGCTTTCCCGGGACCTTATATATTATCTTTGTGGGCACCTTTACCATACTGGAAACCGCCGGTTCTCATTCCATACGTATTTGTTTCAGATGCAGGATGTGACGCGCCTCAGAGTGTGCTGGATTTGCTTTCTTGGAAGCGAAGAATTATCTTTTGGGTTTTTTATATTATGTATTTAGTTATCTATGTATGTACTTTCTCCGATTTTGTATAAAAACATGTTATGTCCCTCTTAGAGGTTGACTATGAAGAACTAGGATTTGTTTTTATCTTTTGGTTTAGTGTTGGGTTATATATATATTCTAGCTGGTCTTGGCTTCGTAGGTCGAGTTTAGAGTTTGTTTATACTTATCCATTGGAACTCTATATACCCGTCTTTTGATTTTACGTATAAGCTTTCTGTCTTATTGTTTTTCGTGAGTGATGCATCTTCGAATTTGGTTTGATCGTACCCCTTTTCTTTCAAAGCTCCTAGCTATATTATCTTTGTTATATATGTTTGTATTTTGTTTTTAGAGGTCATAGCATCTCACTGCCTTTGATTTATGACCTAGGTGTAAAGCTCTGTGTGGTAGGGTGTTACACGAGACTTTTGATACAGTATAGTCAGTGAGGATACCATGATGTATATTATGCGCTCAAGGAAAATGTACTTGAAGTTTGAATTACTTTGAGTCCTTGGAGCCGGCGTCTCTAAGGTGGAGCATGTCTTAATATACTGTAGTCAGTGGTGATAAGGTAGGTGTATAAAAGTGCTCATTGTTATAGTGATTTATCAAACACCCTAGAAGCTTGGTGGTATATAGGAAATCTTGGCACCTTGATGGGAAGGAATGGACATAGGTAAAGATATTACACTAAACCAAAAATATATCGTGCTTGCATATTCTCCCAACCCTTAAACTTTTTACTTTCATGGTCATTTGAATTTCTAAGTGGTGTGAAAACTATAGCTTCTTATAAGTTATTGGAAATTGGTTCAAGCCTTGAAAAAGTACTTATACGTTACCACTAGCCTTTAAGCTTTGATTTATATTATCCAAGTGGTACAAAAAATATTAAGTATGTGGTTTAAATGCTTGAAGTTCTCTTATAAGCCCACAGAAAATAGAAGTACATTGCCTTTGGGTATATTTATAAACTAACATAGATAGCAATTGATGTAGTAAGGTGACAGGCTATAGCTTGCCTCCCAAATCAAGTCAGGCGCAAGTTGTAATGCTCGTACCCCGAGTAGGTCTAGTAGGTTAACCCATGTGACTTTCAAAGTGCTCTTTCCAGTTTTAGGGTGATTCTATTGAGTTTGATTAAAGTGGCTAGTCCATTTTGAGCTATGTTCTTAATTACCTCAATGCCTCTACTCGAAGATTGGCCTTAGAGGTTGGGCCTCGAGTGTAAACCTGGGCTACGTTGTTACCAAGTTGACTCTCTTCGAAGGGCTAGTCAATCAACAGATGAGTCAAATATCCTAACGTATGAAATCATATGCTCGACCTAATCTAGAAGCTTACCAAGTCAGAAATCTCGACGTGATTATTGGGATATGTACATGTCGCTTCAACTATTTGTGCACTTTTTTTAGTTTCCTTGATAATTGTGCCTGTCATTAAATCAGGAAAAATTACTCCTTTGTCCTTATAAAGCATTATTTATATCTGTTTTCTCTTCCTTTTTCTTTTTCTTCTGGTTTTTATTCCCTTAAACTCTTTGTATTTTGCCCTCTTCATTTAATTTATGCATTATCCTTCACTTTTGGTAGTGCCTCTTTCAGATTCTTTAAGCATTCTTTGCTTTCTTTCATTCTTCAATTATCAGGTTGGTACTTCTTGTCCTCTTTTTTCTCCTTTTGCTTTTTGAAATATACCTGCCTCTATTCTTGATTTAGCATGGTGTTGATCCTTTAGAAATAAATGGGTACTGTATATTGTATGATAATAAAAATGGATGATAAAAATGGTTTCTTTTTTCTTTTTGATGCCTTTTTTCTATATGCTAAAAATGATAAAAAAAAAAGTTTTTTTTATCCTTTAATAATAAATGGGTATTGTATATTGTCCCTCCAGTGGTGGTGGGTCCGCCACTAGGATGGTAGTGCTGTCATTGGTACCTTGAATGTGAGTTCGTGATATTGGCTGTCTTTGTGCCTATTTGAGTAGTGCTGCCATTGTTGAGTGTGGGCAAAAATGAATAGTTTTTCACCCATTTTTCTTGGATTGTTGGTGAAACCAATTTTTTATGAGTTTTAAGGTAGTTGTGCATTTTTTTTGTGGGTGCTTGATGAGCAGATATTTTATAGTTTTTTGACAGCATTTTCATATAGTTTTTAGTGTTTTTATTTAGTTTTTATTGAGTTTTTATAGGTTTTAGTATTAAAATCATATTTTTGGATTCTACTATGAGTTTTTGTATTTTTGGACAATTTCAGGTATTTTCTGGCTGAAATTGAGGAGCTGGAGCAGAAGTCTGATTCAGAGATAGAGAAAGCACTGCAGATGCTGTCCATATATGACCTGCCTGCATTCGGTAGAGCTTTTCTGGAGCTACAAAAGTCCAAATAGAACGATCTTAATGGCTATGGACAGATGACTTCTAGAGCTTTCCATCAATATATAATAGTTTATACTTTGCTTCGAATTAGATGGCCCAAAACTGGTGATCTACGCCAGCCTCCTGCCCCTTCCAGGTGTCCAGCGCCCAAAAAGCAGAGCCCAGCATCCAAAGGCGCAAAGAAGACCCCCTAGCTGGCGTTCCACGCCCAAGACACCTCAGCACGTGGATCTCATCAAAGCTCAGCCCAAACACTCACCAAGTGGGCCTCAGAAGTGGATTTTAGCACTAAATAAACTGTTTTACCTTTACTAGTCATCTATTTAGTATTTAAAGTGTATTTTACATGATTTTCAAAGACATACTATCATACACCATTCAGCCCTATTTTCATTTTTACTTTGTTTTTACCTTCAGTATGAGTTTCTAAACCTCCTAGGTTGAGGGGAGGAGCCCTGCTGAGTCCTATGAATTAATAAAAGTATTACTGTTTCTCTTCGATCCGTGTTTGATTAATTCTAAGATGTATATTCGTTCTTCATCAATATGAATGCATTGAACTGGCATAAGGTTATCACATTCTACATGGGTTCAGAGTGCGTCTTTCATCGGACAATGATGAACCACCAGCTTGAATATACGTCTCTCAGATGGCTAATCCACGACTTCGTTAGGGACTTCTCGAGACATCAGTTCAGTCGATTTCCGGGGGAGATTAGGGTCTTTGTGGTAGAGGCTAGAACCCAAGGTGCAGCATTCTCTGATCTGGAAGATCCGACCTTGTCTGTGGCGTTTTGAGTAGGGTCGCCAAGAGAATGAATTGCTATGCGCATCACCCTTCGTCAGATTGAGTAACCACGGCCAAAGGCCACAGTCGTGTTCAACCTGTAGCAGAGGAGTTCAATGACCACGGGCAATGGCTTTGATCACTTACAGCCTGCCATAGAAGAAGATCATTCACAAGTAAAGAAGACAGTAGTACCAGAGTTACTTCAGAAAGACAAAGCAACTCCAACTCTCAACTCTATTGCCATCATATAATTCCTAATAGCTAACTTCTTAATCCAACTTCTTCTGATTCCGCTTGACTAAGACCTGCAAGATAACCATAGCTTACTTCAAGCCACAATCCTCGTGGGATCGACCCTGACTCGCTCAGGTATTACTTGGATGACCCAGTGCACTTAATGGTACTGCTATTGTACTACGAAATAGTGTGAGTTTTGCGTACACGCACACCAAGTTTTTTGGCGCCGTTGCCGAGGATTGCTGAGTTTGGACAAACTGCCGGATTGTCTTACTCCTTAGATCAGGTAATTTTTAATTTTGTTAGCTTTTCTATTTTTTTTTCTTTTTCTCAATTTTTTGAAAAATTCTAAAAACTTTTTCAAAAATATTTTTCTTTTCTTTGTTTAATTCTTGTTCTTGGTTTGAATCTTGCATGTTCATGCTCTTCAATTACAAAAAATTTTTAAAATCTTTTCAAAAACATTTTTCATATAGTTTATTTTTGGCATCCTCTGAGTTGTGTTCTTTGAATGTGTCTATGTTCTTGGTAATTTTGTGTTCTTTGAGTCTTTCTTTCTAAAAATTTTTCAAAAATAATTTTTCTTTGTTTAAATCTTTTTTAATTTTTAAGTTTGGTGTTTTCTTTTTATTTTTCTTTCACTTTTCGAAAATTTTGTTTTGGTTTTCTAAAAATTTTAAGTTTGGTGTTCTTGTTTTGTTCTTTGTGTTCTTGTGAGTCTTCAAGGTGTTCTTGAGTCTTGCATGTGTTTTGATCTTAAAATTTTTAAGTTTGGTATTCCCTTGGGTTTTCCTCCAAAAATTTTCGAAAAATAAGGGTGCTAGATCTAAAAATTTTAAGTCTTGTGTCTTTTTATATTTTTCTCTTTCATCATAAAATTCAAAAATAAAAAAAATATATCTTTTCTAACTATATTTTCGAAAATAATAAAAAAATTCAGATTTTCAATTTTAAAATTTTGTCTTATCATATCTTAGTTGTCAAGTTTTCAAAAATCAAATTTTTCAAAAATAAAAATCATATCTTTTTCAAAAATCTCATCTTTTTCATATCTTTTTCAAAATTTAAAAAAAAATCTTATCTTATCTTTTTCAAATTTTCAAATTTTAAATTCATATCTTTTTCAAAATCAAATTTCAAATTCTTATCTTTTTCTAATTTCAATTTTTGATTTCAAAATCTTTTCTTATCTTACTTTTTATCTTATTTTAAATTAAAATCTTTTCTTATCTTATCTTTTATTTTTATTTTTATTTTTATTTTTATCTTTTCTTAATTAATATCTTATCTTCTCTCATCTTTTTCAAAATCACCTAACTAATTCTTCCCTCCTTAATTTTTGAGAATATCCCTCCTCTTCTCTCTCTTCTCTTTCAAAACCACCTAACTAACTCTCTTCTCTCTTAAATTTTCGAAAACATCTTTCCTTCTTCTCTATCTTCTTTTTCAAAACTACCTAACTAACTCTCATCTCTCTCTATCTTCGAAAATTCCCTCTCTTCTCTCCCTTCTATTTTTCGAAAATTCTAACATTTAAATTTTAAAATCTTTTTAAATTATTAACCATATTTTCGAAAATTAATTAATTAAATTAATAAAATAAAAACAAAAAAATTTATTTTAATTGATTATTTACTTTTTTCTATTTATACATTTTCTCTTTTCATCTCTATTCATTTAACTCTACTTCCTTCGACTCTTTGCCTACAATTCTTTATCTTCTTTCCTTTCTTCTTCACATCTCACTTGGAGCTTCTTGCTAATGGGTACAAAAAGCTTTCTTGTGATTTCTCTTCCATCTTCTCAACTTTCATCCTCTCTTGTTTACTCTTATCTACTATATCCAAGGTATTTTTTCTTTACTTATTTTATTTATTTAATTTTTTTTATCTTCTTCTTCTTCCTCTACTTCGAACTTTAAGGAGGAGCTTCTTGTCTATTGGCAGTCTCTTTCCTTTCTTTTTCTTTCTCTTCTTGTTTATGACCAGGAACAAGGATAAAGAACCCCTCTTGACTCCTGATCCTAAACTTGAGAAGACTCTAAGGAGGCGTTTACAACTAGCTAAAGCACAACACTCCGGAAGAGACCTTTCAGAAAATTTTGAACAAGAAACAGAGGATATGGCCGAACCACAAGAGGAGCCTAGAAAGGTCCTTGGTGACTTCATCATGCCTATCTCTGACTTTTATGGCAGAAGCATTGTTGTACCTGCCATTGGAGCTAACAATTTTGAGCTTAAGCCTCAGTTAGTCTCTCTTCTACAGCATCACTGCAAATTCCATGGACTTCCACTGAAAGATCCACATCAGTTCTTAGCAGAATTCTTACAGATCTGTGATACTGTAAAGACTAATGGAGTTGATCCTGAAGTCTATAAGCTGGTGCTTTTCCCCTTTGCTTTAAGAGACAGAGCTAAATTTTGGTTGGATGCCCAACCAAGAGAGAGTCTTGACTCTTGGGAAAAGCTTGTTAATGCTTTTCTTGCTAAGTTCTTTTCTCCTCAAAAGATGAGCAAGATTAGAGTGGAAGTTTAAACCTTCAGACAAAGAGAAGGTGAATCCCTCTATGAAGCCTGGAAAAGATACAAGTAGCTGATCAGGAGATGTCCTCCAGATATGCTCTCAGAATGGTCCCTCATAGGCGTGTTCTATGATGGCTTATCTGAGATATCCAAGATTTTCTTGGATAGCTCTGCAGGTGGATCCCTCCACTTGAAGAAAATACCTGCAGAAGCTAGAGAGCTCATTGAGATGGTTGCAAACAACCAATTCATGTATACCTCTGAGAGGAATCCTGTAAACCATGGAACCTCTCAAAAGAAAGGAGTTCATGAAGTTGAGACTTTGAATGCTATCTTGGCTCAGAATAAGATCTTGACCCAACAGATCAACATGATCTCTCAACATCTCACTGAGATGCAAACTGCACCATGGAGGAGGTGAATTACATGGGAGAACCCTATGGAAACACTTACAACCCTTCATGGAGGAATCATCCTAACCTTTCATAGAAGGATCAATAGAAACCTCAGTAAGGTTTCAATCAAGGTGGTAGGAACCAGAATAGGTTCAATAACAGACCACCATTCCCATCTTCTCAAGGGAATATGGAGACCTCTAAGCAGAGTCTTTCTGACTTAGCCACTCTAGTCTCCAGCCTTACTAAGACCACTCATAGTTTCATTAATGAAACAAGGTCCTCCATTAGAAACATGGAGGTACAAATTGGTCAACTGAGCAAGAGGATCCCTGAGATCCCTCCTGACACTCTTCCCAGTATATTAAGGTTAATCCTAGAGAAAAGTGCAAGGCCATAACCATGGAGGTTGAGGCCAAATTGGAAGAGATTGTGAAGGCATTGAACGCCAGTGAAGAAGCCTTCACTCAGCGTTCAACACCCACTAAGCTGACAGAGCTGGCGTTGAACGCCAGCCAAAGCACACCCTTTAAGTGCCTGAATCCCACTCAAGAACCCTCTATCCCAAAACCAAAGGAAACCATAAAGACTATTGAGGTTCCTTTGAATGCACTTCTGCAGTGCATAAGTTCTGATGACTACTCATCCTCAAGTGAGGATGAAGACACTAGGGAAGAGCAAGTTGCTCGTTTCCTAGGAGCTCTAATGAAGTTGAACGCCAAACTATTTGGCACAAAGCCTCTGGAGGAAGAACCTCCACTGCTTACTAAAGAACTCCATGCTTTGGTTCAGTAAGAGCTACCTCAGAAGCTTCTAGACCCTGGACGCTTCTAATTCCTTGCATCATAGGCACTATGACCTTTGAAAAAGTTCTATGTGACCTAGGGTCAAGCATCAACCTCATGCCACTCTCTGTAATGGAGATGTTGGGAATCCTAGAGGTACAAGCTGCAAACATCTCTTTAGAGATGGCAAACAAGACCATGAAGAAGCCATATGGCTTAGTAGAGGATGTGTTGGTTAAAATTGAAAACCACTACATCCTTGCAAACTTCATAGTCTTGGACATAGGAAAGGATGAGGATGGTTGTGTCATTCTTGGAAGGCCTTTCCTAGCCATAGCTAATGCTATCATTGATGTGGTTAAGGGAGAACTAACCCTAAAGTTAGGGAAGGATCACATCTTATTCAAGATGCCTCATCCTAATTCTCCCTTTAAAAGAGAGATAATAGTGCAATACCTAGTGTGCCAACCCTCTCTTTCTGTGCGGAGCTCTGCAGAACCCCCAGACATCAATTCTAAGTTTGGTGTTGGGCAGCCCTCAACAAGCTCTAAGAACAAAGGTACTAAAAAGAAAGTACCTAAAGGCTGGAGGAACAAAAAAGTCCCAACTGAAGGCCTCTCACCTGGCATGAGAGTTGTCTTCACTAAGAATCCAGTCCTACCACATACATTGAGCCATGTCCTATCTCTAGAGCATGTAGAGCTCATTCATGAGAGGACAGGCAGAAAATTCACTGTAAGGGGCAAAAATCTGAGCCCTTACTCACCTCCTTAAGGAGTTGAAGGTCAAGCTAGTGACTTTAAAAGAGCGCTTGTTGAGAGGCAATCCAAATTTTACTCAACCATTTATTTTCTTTTTGTTTTTCCTTTCAGTTGTTAGAGTCATGATCATATGCATCAGCCAAGAGACAGAATTCACAGCAGTGAAAACAGAACACTCTAGAATAGAACACTCCAAAAAGAGTGTTAAAGTTGAACACCAGTGAGGAAGCCCTCATGGGCGTTCAACGTCCCAAGAGGGAAGCATTGCTGGCGTTGAACGCTAGCCAGGGAGCAGCCCCTGGGCGTTCAAACGCTAGTGCAGAGAAGTAAAGAATCTGGAATTCTCTAGCCTCTCATGACCAAGAGATGCCACAGAAGCTCCACCTATCCCACCTTCTTCCCCATTGATCATATTTAGAGGATGAGCAAAACTCCTAAGTTTGGTGTTGCAAAAGCTTTGCTTTGTGACTTTTACCACTCTTAAGTATAGAAGAAGATGATGGAGCAAACTAGAGAGCATGCACATGAGCTTGTACAGCCGCCTCAACAAAGACAAAGAAGTGACATAGAAGAGATCAAGCACTACATGGGATCCTCAAAGAGGAGCACTGGCCACCATCATTCAGGTGGATTCATTTTATTTTACTTCTTTCCTATTATTTTTCTGTTTTCTATCTGTTTATTTATCTATTTTCTTGTCCTAGTTGCATGATCATTTGCATTGATGTCTTTAAGGTGTAAAATATTCCATATATCACTCACCTTGCTTAAATAAAGATTTTTTATCTGAAAAAAATTGAGAGATGCATGAATTTTAAGTTTAAAATAAGATTACTTTAATTAGTTTGATGTGGTGTCATTTGCTTTTGTTTTCTGAATGTATGATTAAACAGTGCATGTTTGAAGTTGAAATCTATGAATGTTGACTCTTGAAAGAATAAGGAAAAAGGAAAAATATTATTGATAATCTGAAAAATATAAAAATTGATTCTTGAAGCAAGAAAAAGTAGCAAAAAGCAAAAGAAAAAGCATGTTGCAAAAGAAAAGAATATTATTATTATGCATGCAAAAAAGAAAGAAAAAATGGCGAAAAGAAAAAAAAAGCAGAAAAATCCATTACTGCCAAAAATGCAGGAAAAAGAAGGCAGATTGAAAAAGCCAGTAACCCTTTAAACCAAAATGCAATGGTAAAAGGACCCAAGGCTTTGAGCATTAATGGATAGGAGGGCCCAAAGGAATAAATCCTGGCCTAAGCGGCTAAAAGAAGCTATCCCTAACCATGTGCTTGTGGCGTGAAAGTGTCAAGTGAAAAGCTTGAGACTGAGCGGTTAAAGTCGTGGTCCAAAGCAAAAAGAGTGCGCTTAAGAACTCTAGACAGCTCTATCTGGGGACTCTAGCAAAGCGGAGTCACAATCTGAAAAGGTTCACCCAGTTAAAGTGTCTGTAGTATGAATGTATCCGGTGGTAATACTGGAAAATAAGTGCTTAGGGTCACGGCCAAGACTCTGAAATATGTGTTCAAAAATCAAAATAAGCTTAACTAAGAGAGTCAATAATATCATCTGGATTCTAAGTTCCTAAGGATGCCAACATCTCTGAGTTTAAATGGATAGTGAGATGCCAAAACTATTCAGAAGCAAAAAGCTACTAAGTCCCGCTCATCTGATTTTTATTAAGCTTCATTTAAAACTTAGAAATTTATTGTATCTTAATTTTTTTTGTATCCAACTGTGTTTTTAGTTGCTTGGGGACAAGCAACAGTTTAAGTTTGGTGTTGTGATGAGCGGATATTTTATACGCTTTTTGACAGCATTTTCATATTGTTTTTAGTGTGTTTTATTTAGTTTTTATTGAGTTTTTATAGTTTTTAGTGTTAGAATCATATTTTTGGATTCAACTATGAGTTTTTGTGTTTTTGGACAATTTCAAGTATTTTCTGGCTGAAATTGAGGAGCTGGAGCAGAAGTCTGATTCAGAGACAGAGAAAGCACTGCAGATGCTATTCAGATATGACTTGCCTGCATTCGGTAGAGCTTTTCTGGAGCTACAAAAGTCCAAATAGAGCGATCTTAATGGCTATGGACAGCTGACTTCTAGAGCTTTCCATCAATATATAATAATTTATTCTTTGCTTCGGATTAGATGGCCCAAAACTGGCGTTTTACGCCAGCCTCCTGCCCCTTCCAAGTATCCAGCGCCCAAAAAGCAAAGCCCAGCGTCCAAAGGCCCAAAGAGGACCCCCTAGCTGGCGTTCCACACCCAAGAGACCTCATAGCACGTGGATCTCATCAAAGCTCAGCCCAAACACTCACCAAGTGGGCCTCAGAAGTGGATTTTAGCACTAAATATACTATTTCACCCTTACTAGTCATCTGTTTAGTATTTAAAGTGTATTTTACATGATTTTCACAGACATATTATCATACACCATTCAGCCCTATTTTCATTTTTACTTTGTTTTTACCTTCAGTATGAGTTTCTAAACCTCCTAGGTTGAGGGGAGGAGCCCTGCTGAGTCCTATGAATTAATAAAAGTACTATTTCTTCTTCTTGTATCCGTGCTTGATCTATCTCTAAGATGTATATTTGATCTTCATCGTGATTAACAGGACGATCTGACAAATTGGCTCCGTTCATCACATTAAGACGAACGTGCCTGACAAACACCTGCATCTACTTGGGTTCGTGTGAGTACCTGGAAGAAAAGCACGAGCCAACAGCTATGTTTATACATCTCTCAGACGGTTAATCCACAATTTCGTTGGGGACTTCTCGAGACACCAGTTCAGCTGATCTCCGGGGTGATTAGGGTCTCCGTGGTATAGGCTAGAATCCAAAGAAGCAGCGTTCTCTGATCTGGAAGATTCGACCTTGTCTGTGGCATTTTGAGTAGGATCGCCAAGAGAATGGATTGCTATGCGCCTCACCCTTCGTCAGATTGAGTAACACGGCCAAAGGCCACGACCGTGTTCAACCTGTAGCAGAGGAGATCAACCTGCCATAGAAGAAGATCATTCACAAGCAAAGAAGATAGTAGTACCAGAGTTACTTCAGAAAGACAAAGCAACTCCAACTCTCAACTCTATTCCCATCATATAATTCCTAATAGCTAACTTCTTAATCCAACTTCTTCTGATTCCGCCTGACTAAGACCTGCAAGATAACCATAGCTTGCTTCAAGCCACAATCCTTGTGGGATCGACCCTGACTCACTCAGGTATTACTTGGATGACCCAGTGCACTTGCTGGTACTGCTGCTGTTGTACGAAATAGTGTGGATTTTGCGTACACGCGCACCAGTGCTCAACCTCTATGTCTCGATCTTCAATACCTAAAATTTCTTCTAACATACCCAAGAGTGTTGAGTGGGTAGATACCATAGTATTAGGTGTAGTTTTCATGATGGATACAGAAATTTTAGAGAAATTCCGAATTACCTATACTTTAGATACCACAATATTAGGTGCAATATCTAAAGTTTTTGTATCCATGACCTTTAGCAATGGTGGCACTATTCAAACAGGCACAAAGATACCCAATCGCACAAACTCACTTCCAAGGAACTGGTAATGGCACTGCCATGCTAGTTGTAAAAATGTAAAATTAATAAATAATTAGTTAATAAATTAATTATTATTTAAAAAATTAGAAAATTAATTTTTTTAGTTTAAAGAAATAGAAATAAGTTAATATGAATTTTAATACTAATTTTAAAGGTTTTAGACCAAAATTGGGCTAAACAGACCGAACCAAATGAACCAGACCCATATTGGGCCCAAGGCCCAACCCAATTCACCCAATACTAAGAGATTCAGCTCTTCCTTCTCCTTCCCCAAAATGAAATAGGCTGAAACTTGCATGAGGAGAAAGGAAGAATATTCAAACCCTTGCTTCAATTTTCATTCCACCATAACTTTCAATCCGGAGTTCCAATCACAGCACCGTTTGCGGCCACGTGACCACCGCATCAAGCTCTACAAAGTCCACTAACTAATTCGGTAAGGATATTGCAACCTCAACCTCAGTCTCTCTTTTTCCTAATTTCAAAATTTGGGTAATTGGATATTGAGACTTGTGATATTTTGGTGTTTTAGGATCAAACTAGCTAGAGAAAATTATTGGGTTTTATTCCATTGATGCTTGAGGAAGGTAAGAACCCTTAAACCCTTATGTGGATTGTTGAATTAATAAGGTTTGATGTTGATTATGGTAATATAAGGTGGAAATAGATTGAATTATGTTGATTTTAAGTCCTATTGGTGGTTGAACTTGTGGATTTGGAACCTCAGAAGCTGGGAACTAGTTTTGGTGTGATTTTGGTGAAGTGAAAGCTTGAAAAAACGCTGAAATTGAGGTGTCTTTGGCTTAGGGAGAAATCGGCTAAGGTATGGTTTTGGTTTCTCGTAGATAATATATATTGTTACGTGAAAACTTAGGCTAGTTGATCGTAGGATAAGTTGAACTAAGTGGAATTGTAAGGTTTATCAAGCTTTGGTGAAAACATTATGTTGTGATAAGAATGAGTAGATTATTGACAATTGTTGATGGTGGATAATGGTAGTAAATTTTGATGATGAAATTGATGAATAATGGTTGTAATTAAATTGAAGATTTTGAGTGTGTTGATGAGGTTTGTATGTACTGATGATGAGAATGTGGTGAATCATTGATTGTTGATGAGGTTTGATAATGATAATGAGTAATGATAATAATAGATTGATGATTTATGAATAATGTGGTATAATTAGGAATTCCTTGGGTGGAAATTTATAGAATTGGATAGTGGTATGTTGAGAAAGGGGTGAAAAGGGTATGGAATTGTTTTGGATGAAATTTGGTGTTATTTTGAGGAGTAAAATAATGGTTTAAAATTAAGATTTTGGAAAGAATGGGATTTTGATGCTTTGTTAAAAAGTGAATTTTTGACCAACTTCGGTGAGGCGTAACTCGGCTTTTGGACCCCAATTTAAGTGAAACTTATTTTGAATGAAAATTAGGTTTGTGAAGTTTATGCCGTTTGAAGAACGGATAAAAAGTCATTTAAAACGAGAAAGTTATGCGTGTGCGAACTTCGGTACAAAAATATGGTTTTCTACAAACTTAACCGCTTTTGAGGAAAAGGGAGTGTTGCGTACACGACCTGCACAAGCGACGCGAGATATGCCCACTATTTTGTAATCTCGAGTGCGCGAACATGGTCTCGCGTACACGGATGGTACACGCGATGCGAGCACTCCCTCTGTTTTTGCAATCTCGCGTACACGAGCTTTTGTTTTAGCCAAAAATGAGATTTTTGAGTGTTAAGTCAATCCTCTATCTTTGTAAATCTTTTTAACACCTGTTTAAAATCCGTTAACGATTTTTCAAGCTTTAGAAAAAGGGTGGGCGTGTTGAAGAAGTTAAGTGAAAAGTTGAGAAGAGATTGAGAAATGATGAATGGTTGAGTTGTTAAGGCAATGAAGTGAATAATGATAAATGATCTATAACTAATAGCAATGATGATAATGTTGAATGAGTTAAGATGAAATGAGATTGATATTGACATTGATGATTTATGATTGAATGATTACATGATTTATGTGTTTAAAGATTTTTGAGACATTCGTTGACCCCCTATACGTAAGATGTGACTGGACGCTTTAACTCTCTGGGTTCCCCTATGGGCTTGCACATACATATGAATTGAGCTTGGGGTACTCTCGCATGTCAGTTTGGGATTCTTTCCATAGATATTTTTGAGAGTGGGGTATTGTCTCTCCCATGTTAGCTTGGAATTCTTCTCGTGGATAAGTTTGAGCATAGGGATGCGCGTACAGAGGGACTGTCCAAGGTTAGCTACCAGGACATGTCGAGCTGGCTATGTAACCGACAGATGATATCATCAGCCATAGGAAAGATATGCATCATGTGAATTTGAATGATTTGCTTAAGTATGCATTATCTTGGTTTGCCTAATTGCTTGACTATGTTTATCTGTTAATTGCCTATTTGCTGTAACTGCATTTATTTGTGTTTTCCTTACTTGAATTGTATGTCTGTGCAACTAAAAGACCCCTCATATGACGGAGGCATGACGAGGGTAGTTCCACCGGTGTTTCGGAGGGTTGGAGGAGGTACGAGTGAAGTGTTGAGTTAGGATTAGATTTGGAACTTGAGAACCTTAGACAATTTACCAAATTTCTGGTTTAATTTATTCCTTAAGTTTAATTCTGAGTGTCAGAGTTATAGGATTGCTTCTGCCTTTTTCGGGATCTTATATATTATGTACGTTGGCACCTTACTATGCTGAGAACCTTCGGTTCTCATTTCAAACATATGTTGTTGTTTTCAGATGTAGGTCGAAATGCACCTCAGTGAGCGTCTGGAGGTTCCTATGGCAAGCGAAGTGGGAATATTATATTTTGTCATATTAATATGTGTATATATGTATATAGACTCTTCTCCACTTGTACTTTATGTTTAATCCTCCTAGAGGCTTTTTGGAGAATTAGGAGGCTTATTTTATGTCTTTTGGGATACTCTGGAATATGTTTATATGTATGTATGTAATTATACTCCAGCGGACCTTGGCTTCGCAGGTCGAGTCTAGAGCTTAATATTCTGTATTCTTGGTACTCTACTCCTTATTTTTATGGTTTATCCTTTCTGTTTATCCGGTTTTATGTTTCCAAGTGTGTTGAGTTTTTCTTTTTACGATTTTGCTTTAACTTTTCTTTAAGGCTCCTAGTTACGAATTTTTTAAATATATATATATCGTAATATATTACCACCTCTATTTTACGACTTAAACCTAAAATTTTACATAATAGGATGTTACACTAGAAGTGGCACCACTGCCACTTGAAGGGCAACAAATCTTCCAACACAAACACAACACTAGCAACTTCAAGCATGCAAAAGAGAAGCATCAAAAAGAAAAAAAAGAAACCATTTTTATCATCTATTTTTATCATACAACCAACACCCATTTATTTCTAAAGGATCAACATTATACTCACATCAATGAAGCCAATAACAATAAAATTAAATTCAATGCAACATCAGAATCAAGAATATAGGCAAACATGATTTCAAAAAGCACAAGGAGAAAAAAAGGACTAGAAGTACCGACCTTAAAATTGAAGAATGAAAGAAAGCAAAAGATGTTTGAAGAATCTAAAACAGACACAACTAAAAGTAAAAAAAAAAAAAAATATACGAGTTAGATAAAAAAAAATATAAAAAAACAGTATTCAAGAATTAAAGATCAGATTTTAGATTTTACATCTTTAATTAAAAAAATTAAAAAGATTCATTACCATCAGAACAAGTCTATTTAAAATATGAAACAAATCCGACTCAAAAGTTATATTTAATAAAAATGAAAAATCTAAATTCAAGAAAAAGAATTCCAACTGAGTTGAGTCACACCAAATCTTGAACCCGGTACACGTTTGACGAACTGACGTTTCTCTTTTAGACTTTTAGTTGTGCAGTTGGCAACTTGTCCACGTGGAAAAAGGCATTACAACCAAAACCGAACACGAACTCTTCCATCTTCCCATCACTCGCATCAGCCGCCAACTCTCCTAACTCCTAACCGTCCTTCCATCGTTCTATTAACCCCGACTCAAATTCCACATTTGCCCTCATTTTCAAACACTACCCTCTTACTTTCCTTCTATCACTTCCTTGATCACTCGTCCCTCCCTCGCATCAAAATTTTCTTCTCCTGGTATGTCAAACTCTCTCTCGCGCTTTTTCCTTTGTCTTTCGTTTTTTTTCATTCATTCCTCTATAGTTGCAATTCATATTTTAAATTTTAATTGTTCTGCATTTATTATTCGTATTTAATTACTAATTATTAATTATTATTTTCGAATGTTGCTGATTCCACGGTATCGATCAAACAGTAGTGCATATCAACTACTATTAGATATTTAGATCCAGCTACTTTTATCAATTACGCTACTTCTTTTGATCTGATATTAATAGCCAAAAGTATTCTATTCAGATCAGATATTTTAGAATTTCATAATTCCTCACTTTTGGAAAGCTCATCATAACTTCATTCACAATTTTCTTAGCATTTCGATCACTTTCTTCTTCTTCTTCTTACGCTTTTAAGGAAGCAAGATTTTTAACTTTATAAACTCAACACAAACTTACCAATCATACGATAGAATAGCGGATTTAACATAAGTTTTATCTCGTGAACATTTGCTGAGTTTGAATACGTGATTTTGAATTAAAAATTTTGATAAGGGAAAAAAATGATGTGGTGTTCAGTGTTCACTGTTATATCCACTGTTGCTGTTGTTGAAATTCCATTCCATATGTACGGTAGCATATGCTTTGAGCTTTAATATTTTATTCATTGTCTCTTTTTCTATAGTTCAGTTAATTTATTATTTATTTATTTATTTACAGGTATGGGTACCGCTGCTGTAGATCAAAGTCTCTATCCATTGCATCGTTGCAAAACTATTCACTTGGTATGTGACAATTTTATCCTTTACGCATTTTTGTGTTTTCTTTATGCTAAGAAATTTATTTTATTTTATTTTATTTTTTTTAAATTCCAACCTGATGGAGGTTTGTGATATGAAATTTTAAAATGTACTCAGCTGTGGTACTTTATAAATGGATTGGTGTTTATTACTGATGTTGTTCAATGAAATTCCGTGCTATGTGGTCTTCAAATTTTTTTTATGAAGTGCATGAAATTTAGTTGATTCATAGGTTGAGTTCTAAAGTATGTTGTATATTTGTATTGTGGTTCTTGAGATCATACACCATTTGCTTTGCTTTCTAGTTATAGCATTAATGTCTTAAATCATGTTTGAATATAGGTTAGGCATGCCCAAGGAATTCATAATGTTGAGGGAGAGAAAAACCATGATGCATATATGTCTGAGGATCTTTTTGATGCGCAACTAACACCTCTTGGTTGGAAGCAGGTAATTATTTTTTATTTCTTTTCTTTCTTTTTGTGTGTGCGTATTTGAATTTGGATAATGTCATGTTGTCAACAAATATTTCCGGTTGGTCTTTGCTGTGTGAAAATTCCTCCTTGAAGCAATTGCGATGATAAATGTTTGAAACTTCCTGTATTGGCGGTGTTGGTGGGGTTCCATGGAATTTCCATAATTTGGAGTTTTGTGAAAAGAATAACATGAATTTGACAAATCTGTCCTGTTCTTTCCCTTGTTTTTCATAGTTCACTTTTTGTTCTCTGAACAGCTTGGTGGTGTTTTTGTGGCTCTATGACAGGTTGCAAATCTGCGAAACCATGTCAAGTCTTGTGGACTTTCCAAAAGAATTGAACTAGTTATTGTTTCCCCCCTGTTGAGGTATAGCTTGGTTATAATGTTTAGAATTATGTTAAGACATGTCAATCTCACTTTGTTAATTCTGTTGCTGCTTCCTTTATTCATATTTTTTTTTTAAAAAAAATACACCATATCTAACAAACAAGCTCTTGTTTATGATGTGTGTTCACACAAACCGACACAAATGAGAATATCTATAACATGCATGGAAAATTTTTACCATCCAGTGTCTTCATAACATTCAATTTATGGATAAATGTAGGATATTAACCATTCAATTTTTGAAAAACTGAATCATCTTAATAAAAGTTTCATATATTGGCATTGCTCATAATTGCATTATTTGCAGGACTATGCAAACAGCAGCTGGTGTCTTTGGTGGTGAAGCACATGCTGATGGGAATAAGGAAGCTCCTTTGATGACGCAAAATGTTGGAGATAGCAATCATCCTGCAATTTCTAGTCTTAACTCCCCACCATTTTTAGCAGTAGAGCTTTGCCGAGAACAAATAGTACGTAACGATTACATAAATGCTATTTACTTTTGGTGTAGTTCTGGAGTTTGGATTATTGATTCAACTAATTACATGAATCATTCCCTTGGCCCGAAATTTTCATTATGCCACAACATTAGTTTTAAGAAATATACCAGATAAAAATCTACCTAAATTTGTTTGAAAATGGCTAGTATGGTATTGACGATGTCACTCTGAGCTTTGGTGTGTTCCTTTGTTACCTTGTATCACTACAAGGTTAACTAGGCTTCGTGAGTCTTTCTAAAGTATCCTAATTTGGTTGGTTGGATCATTTTAGTATCATATATGGAGTCAGCTTGGCATCTTTGAATAATTTGTTTCCGCATTTATTTACATAACCAGTTCACCTGTAGCTATTGACAAAAATGAAATATGAAGATTCAACAGAACTCTTAACCCTTTCCTAAGTTTCATTTGCCATATAAGTCAATATGCTTTTATATAATGCTTTATGCCTGTAATTCAGGGGAATCATCCTTGTGATAAGAGAAGAACCATCAGTGAATACCGGAATATGTTTCCAGCAATTGATTTTTCACTGGTACATTGTCTCTAGCAGCTTTCACAGTTAATCTCATTCTTATATATATGTCACTACTCACTAGTTGATAACAAAAATTTGGTTGAATGGGATTCATACTTGATATAAAATCTGTTTAGATTGAAACTGACGAGGACACCTGGTGGACTCCAGAAAGAGAGACGAGAGAAGAAGTTACTGCTAGGGGACTGAAGTTTCTTGACTGGTTAGTAATTTAGTATTATTAAATAATTTCCTCTTGTTTTCTTGCCAATGACTTTTGCATATTTAGTTATTTACCAAGAAGATTATCGTGTTGGATAACTCAGATAAGGAGGGCCGGAGAATAATCCTTTTTGCCAATGACTGTGTTGAGAGGTTCATTATATCTTAATTTTAGTTCTTAGAAAACCATTTTTAATTTTGCATTTGAAATTTCTACCATGATTTTGCATTGAATCTTATGCCCCTCATTGATGGCTTCAGATTGTTTATGTGTTTGCACTTTGGCAATAAAACCAATATTAACATTCAATACTACTCTTATATTTCGTCCTTTTCTCTCCAGCTTGAATATGTTCTGGACAAATAGTTGCAAAGTTTCATGATGTGTTAGCATGGCAATAAGGCTATAACTAACTCTGACATATTTTCCCCAAATTTTGTTATTGCCCAGGTTGTGGACACGCCAAGAGAAGGAAATAGCGATCGTTACTCACAGCAGTTTTCTGTTTAATACACTAAGTGTCTTTGGAAATGATTGTCACCCAAATGTGAAGAGCGAAATAGGCAAACAGTAAGCATTTTCTGAGAAAACGTCAGACTAGATGAATAGAATATTCAGGTTTTTGATATATGATAGAAAAAAGAAATTATAAATAGTTAGATCCTTTTATGTATGTGTCTAATAAGAGTATAGCACTGAAGGAAGAAATCTCATCCTTTTAAAAGAGGTACGAAATATTAGAAACCTAAGAATAATAATAATAAAATAACCATAATGACTTATGTTGGTTTAGAACAACTCAGGTGAATCATACTCTAGTGGTAACTTATTTAATTTGAAGTTTCTGAGTTATCTGTTCCTTGACATGACTACAAAAAAATCAATTAAAAGATACAGAAATATAGGAAGTTCATTTGATCGGAAAATGTTATTAGCTTTAAACTACTAAGTTGTTGATCTATACGTGTAGACTTGATAACACTAATTGACAATTTTGTATTTCTTGTTTATACAGCTTTGCCAATTGTGAGCTACGTTCAATTGTTCTGGTTGACAGAGGGTGAGGATTTTACTTGCTCAACAAGCTACTTTTACACTCAAAATCAAATTAATTTCTCACTTGAATTTTATTTGCGTGCATTGTCCAGTATGATTGGATCAGATGAGTCAAGTACTAATTATCCTGGCAAGATTCCTTCTGGCCCTGATCTTCCCAGTGATCTTGCTGATGATAAGCATTCAGCCAATGGATCCACTAATTAATAACTTATTTCCTCGGTGATTAATGGTGGATTAGTATATAGTGATGAGATTTTCGTCCAGGATATAGTGAATTCTTAATCTTAATTGCGTTTACAAGCAAAGTTTCATGTATTTGTTTCATAGAATAAAAGAAAGAAAACTATATTCAAGTAGTTATATAACTCCCTTTTTTGTGGAATTAAGTAAATCGGTGAATGATGGAGAAACTAGTTCTTTAATAGACACAAATATGAATGCATGTTATTATTACTTTATTTCATGAACTTAAAACTGAAAGTTTAGGGGAAAATAAAAGTTTAAGTCCCTAATCTTTTTTAGAAAAAGCTTTCTATATTTTTTAAATAGATTAAAATTCATTTATAATTCGGTTAATTTTGGTTGATAAAATTTCTATTGGATGGCATTTAGTATTTACTATGATTATTAGGCTCGTTTATTTAAATAAAAGAAGAATGGACAAAAGTACACAAAAATTTTTATACGGTAGACGGATGTACACTCTAATTTTTTAGTGAGTCATCTGTACACATCAATATCAAGCACCGTTGTTATTTTTACCTTTTCATCGTCTGAGTAACTTTTTCAGTGGGTGACCCTTTTGATGACGACACATTGAAAACTAAATGATAAATTATTTAATTTGTTAAATTTAAATAAAAAAAATTTACAAGTGATTTAGAATCTTTGTTCTTTTCCTTCTTTTACTAAAAAGTAGATGTAGATCAAGGGATGTAACTCAGAAATAGTTTAGGACTATGTTCGAAGTAAATTTTGGAGAAGGAAGGAAGAGAATGAAGATTTTAAATCACTTGCAAATCTTTTTTTATTATTAAAAATTTAACAAATTCAATAATTTATCATTTAGTTTTCACTGTCATTAAAAAGGTTATGTCACACCATGTTCAGAGCCACTTGACAGTTACTATTACCAAAAAAATTATCCAAGCAACAAAAAAATAAAAATTACAACAAAGCTTGATATTAGTGTGTACAAATGTCTCATTAAAAAATTGGAGTGTATATCTATCTGTTCACCATATGAAAACTATGTATTTTTGTCCATTCTTCCTCAAATAAATAACAAAAATTGATTAATTTCCAAGCAGAGGTGATGTTAATTTGAAGGCTAAAAACTATATCCTATGGCAATGATTACTCACTTGGAAGACACTAGTTTAGATCACATGTCGCTTGCTCCCACCCAAACCAAAATAAAGGTAAAAGACGTTTCGTGTTTCAAAAGAGGTGGTATGAGAATGAAGCAGTGGACAGTATTGTAGAGGATAGTTAGAGAGAATATTTTCTAGAATCACCGATGTACCGTTTGTTTCGAAAGCTCAAACAATGTAGATGCGAACTTGTGAAATGGCAAGCCTCTAGTTCCAGTAATCCAAGAAAGGAGATAGAAAGAATTGAAAAAGAAATAACAGCAGTGAAAAGGGAGTCAAATTTTGCCAACAAAGTATATGAGTTTCTGCATTAGTTGGTGTTAATTTATTACGAATGCCTCGTTTGATCTTCAAGAAGATAATGAAATCCCTGTAATTTAGTTCATCTTTGAAACTAGCTAAATTCCACAATCTTGGTATTTGCTCCACTAAAGAAGCTAATAGACTTGATTTTCAAAGTATCTTATTATTTTGGTTCAGTTGGTTAATTTCCTTTTACTTTACTCTGTTTTTTGAGATTATGAATCTTTTGCTTCACTTCCTATATGTATTTGTGATTTATGATTGAATACAGGTTAGGCATGCCCAGGGAGTTCATAATGTTGAGGAAGAGAAGAGAACCCTAATGCATGCTTCTCTAATGATCTTTTTGATGCACAACTAACCCCTCTTGGGTGAAAGCAGGTAATTGCTTTTTTTTTTTTTTTCAGAAAAAAACATTGTTGAGTCTTTTTGGATGGTTTCTGTGTTGTGAAATTTATTCGTGAAATGATTACTATGATAAATATTTCGTATTTGTTTTCTGAACATCGTCATAGTGTTTTTGTTGCTCTATCATAGGTTGAGAATCTACAGAAGCATGTTAAGGCTTGTAGACTTTCTAGAAGAATAGAACTGGTTATTGTTTCTCCACTGTTAAGGTTGAGTTTGGTTTTAATTTAGAATTCTGTTAAACATATGTCTGTCTATGTTAAGTCTGCTACTTCTTTACTGTTTTTGTTAAAATTGTATATCTGGACAAGCTTTGTTATGATGCGAGTTGCAAGAATATCTGCAATATATTATTCACACATACTAATACAAATAAGGCTATTTATGATATCTGCAATAATCATGTTGTTATGTTCTGGTTCGGACTTGGATGCCGTATGTCTGTCTTCAGGTCAATCGTCCACCATGATTGGATGTAGACTTCCAGGTTCCGGCAACCAGGGACGGATGTATGTATATGAGTGTGGGGGCAATTGCCCCCACTATGATTTGAAATTTTTTTTAATAGTATATGATAATAATATTTATTTACCCCCACTAAATTATTAAATTTGACCCCACAATAATTTTTTACTCAATTTTTTGTACTTTATAGTCAATTTAAAAATTTCATATTAGATGTCATTAGAATGATCAATTCTCAATTTAAATGAAATTTGTGTTTTTTCTTATAAATCAACTCGAAAAGAGTGTTATTTATCTTTTTTTTATATTAGTTTCAATTTTTTTCTATAACAACTACATTAATTGAAAGAACTTTTTCAACTATGAATTTCAATAAGAATTGACTTCTAATTGTATAAAAAGTAAATTTCTAAATAAGTATTTACTTATATATATGTAAAAGAAATACTACACATCCAAGTCTTTTTATGAACTAAGTCTAACCAAATTAAACAATAAAACTTAAAATAATATTAGTCATAACTGATTTTTGTTGTCTTAGACAAATTTGATTGGACTTGGTTAACAAAAAAATATGAATATGTAGCATTATCCTATATAAAAAGACAAATATTTATAAGGGTAAAGTATATTTTTTGTCCCGAAATTTGGCAAAAGTTTTAAAAATACCCCTAAGTTTTATTTTGTTTCAATTTTGTCTCAAAAGTTTTCGATTTGCATCAAATATACCCTTGGAGGCTAAATTTTCAAAAAATTTAAGACCAATATAACAATAATGCATGAAAATTATAGTTGATTTGCTTGTGTTGAGGGGTTGTTCTTATGAAATTGTTGTTAAATCGATCTTAAATTTTTTGAAAAATTAGCCGTCAAGGGTATATTTGATGCAAATCGAAAATTTTTGGGACAAAATTGAAACAAAATAAAATTTAGGGATATTTTAAAATTTTTGTCAAATTTTAAGGACAAAAAATATACTTTACCCTATTTATCAATTATTATTTTAGTGTTTTAATTTGTAAAATTAGATATTATAAAAACTAATCATGTTATATTTACATAAAAAATAACTACCTGTATATATATATTAAAATAAAAAATACATTAAAAATAAATTAAACAATACATATATTTATATACGAATATATAATGATTATTAAATAATTTGATAACTAATTTTTATGTACACATAATATTTTTATTATAAAAATTATTATTATTATTATTATTATATATGTATTTTTTTTGCCCCCACTATCAAAATTTTCTGGATCCGTCACTACTTTACTCCCTCAATTGTTAAAAAAAATTGAGAGGATCCGTTTCAGTTCTAAGGAATCTCTTATGGCGGATACTCTCGTAAAGACGCATAAAACGTTTTCTTTTTAAGAGAAAAACCTTAAACGGTCCCTGACAATGATCTCAAAAGACAACGAGACTCTTAATAAAAAAAAATACCCAACCCGATTCCTGAACTTTACTTTTATGGGACTGATTAGTACTTTTTTTTTGTTTTTTTAGCATAGAGGCTAATCAGTCCCATAAAAATAAAATTCAGGGGCCAAATTCGTCAAGGGTATATTTGATGCAAATCGAAAACTTTTGGGACAAAATTAAAACAAAATAAAACTTAGGGATATTTTTGAAATTTTTGTCAAACTTTAAGAACAAAAAATATACTTTACCCTATTTATCAATTATTATTTTAGTGTTTTAATTTGTAAAATTAGATATTATAAAAACTAATCATGTTATATTTACATAAAAAATAACTACCTGTATATATATTTTAAAATAAAAAATACATTAAAAATAAATTAAACAATACATATATTTATATACGAATATATAATAATTATTAAATAATTTGATAACTAATTTTTATGTACACATAATATTTTTATTATAAAAATTATTATTATTATTATTATTATTATTATTATTATTATTATTATTATTATTATTATTATATTTGCCCCCACTATCAAAATTTTCTAGATCCGTCACTGCCGGCAACTGTGCTAATATTTCGAAAATTACGTGAAACTGAATTGCTTTAGACTTGAACGTGAGCTCCAAACGCCTTTGGGTGATTTGTCCAACATCTTTTTCAATAAGGATGAATCCATTCGAGTTGTTGGTGAATAGAGGTGTGAGGTGGTACCTGTAAAAAACTCTAATGCTTAAATTAGCAAGGATTTTAGCAGATTTTTAATGTTCTAATGCTTAATTAGCAAGGATTTTAGTAGGTTTTTAATGTTAGAATATTTATAAGCATAGATGTAAAATCAATAATCGTCTTTTAAAGTCGTTTCACCTTTGATGGTGAGTAGTCATTCCCTTTTGTTAGAAAAGTTGTTAAAATCTCTTTTTTAAATGAGTAAGAGAGATTATAAAGAATAATTATTTATTTAGATAAATAATTCCTAGTCTACATCGTTATGATAGACCTTTATGAGATTGAATTGGTGTTGACCTGACTAATATCTGTAGATTGGATTTTATTCACTTTAGATTTGGCTGTGTATTAGGCTAATGTATGAACAACTTTGTATTTGTATTTTTTCAAAATAAAAAACATTTCCAAAGAGTAAAAAGTATAACATTAATTTTAGTTACATTTTTTTGTGTTACCAAAATTTCATAACCACCATAGAATGCACTTAATTATATAGTATCCTACGAGATAAAAAGAATTCCACAACCAATACATATACTGATTTTGTGTTTCCTTTCATAAAAGTTTTTTTCCCCACAATGCGTAAACCCTCAGTGTCCTTTGACCGCAAGGCAATGACTAACATCTAGCCCCACTGGGGTTCCCCTTTCAATGATCCATCATCCATCTCAATTCCATGCAAACATTGGTCAAGTACTCCACAAAACTAATTAGTTGCACTGAGAAGACTTTTCAGTTCATAGTGGATATAACATAATGTTTCAACTCTTTTGCAAAAAGAACACGAACCCAAGTAAGATTGACAGCAAAAGAATGAAAATAGCAGCCATAAGATTGACATGACCCGAGTTTGTAGATTTATTATTCTCCGTCAATTCTCTACTATCATCAGTTTTGCTCTTCTCCGGATGCTGCGGAATTGCTGAAGAGAAAGGCACTGCTACATCCCAGAAAGATTTGGTTTTGACGGAAATGGCTTCTTTTTCTAGCTCCAGAATTGTTGAAACATCAGTTGGAGCTTTCATGGATAATAACTCTGTACAATGATCTTTTAACACCTAAGATAAGAAGAGAAAATAAATCATGTTAGTGGGATCAAATGTATGAATTTCTTATTTCTTCACAACAGTGCAGCATGGAGACTATAAAACAACAACAGCAATCAAACCAGATTGACATTAGAATCTAGATGGAATCTTAAAATATGATCACCATATGGAAGAGCAATAGTTATGTTAGGTGTGATTATTTTCCTTTGTCCTTTACAAGATAACATCCTATGCCAAATGAAGCAAACAGCAATGATTAATCAGTCATAAATTGAATGTCTAGTGCAATGAAATCACAGAGCAGTATCATCTTATGCTCATGAAGGCTGAGGGTAATCCCTCTGAAAAAATATATCACCATGTCCCTCTAGAATTCATGTCAATCTTTAATTAAATTCTGAGTTCACACAACTTTTATGTTAAGGGCTTGGAAATACCAGTTAGTTGTGCAGAGGCACACCAGACAAGTTCATAATTTAATTGTTTCTTTATAGAACGTATACCCTAATTTAAATAGTTTTCTCAGCAGCAATAAAAAAAAGAATGCAATGATATTCAAACAATCAGAGACATGCAAACAAATCCAACACTCACAAATCCTATACTCTGACTATAGCAGTGGAACTAACCTCAACTGTATCGGAAGGCTGTAAGTAGTCACACACATAAATTCCTGCCAGCCATGGTGCAAAGACTCGTCTAGGAAACGGAAGCATGCACCCTTTTCTGTTATACACAAACAATCAGTGCTTCAAAGTTCAAACCAGTATTAGCAGTTAAAATAACAAGTGTATGAATTAGATCTCAGAGGAATAGAGGATCACTTTTTTCTACAATTAAGGCACAAATGACTTAATCACCCAAAACCTATTGCATACCAACTAAGAAACAAGGTATTCCATGAGGTATCAGGTAAATTGTTGACATTTTAGGACCTTTTTTCGCCCCAGAAAAGCCTGTATGTGTTTGAACAACCAAAAGAGTGAAAGGAAAACCCACATTGCCATACTGTTTTTTCCCTTTATAGTTTAGTAGTTTATGAAGAAAGTAAAATACAACAAATTCTTCATTAAACCATTTTATGAAGAAAATTCAAGTGAGCAAGAATAATCAAGTCACAAATCAATGGGCTTATACCACAAAAGATGGAGCTCTATGCCCTAAATAAACACCTCTTGCAGTGCTTAATGTAAAAATTTAGAGCATAGAAACTTAGAAAGCACCTATTCATTGTAATGCTTTCTTATAAACAAAAACTTAAATATCTCCATGGGATCAAATATATTCCTATGAGATTTTGTTTTTTTAACAAATCATTGTCCATTGGAAAAAGCTTAGACAATATTAAAAAATTCCAATCACACCGTTATTAAGGAGGAGAAAGGGTAAGGATTTAATTTCAGAGAGTTGTCATGAGAGTAATTTTGTAAACTAAACGTAGATTACTCTTAACAATCATGTTTTTTCAATAATGTCCTCATGTTAAAATTAGATAGTAATTTCTATCCAGAGGTAGTTATTAGAAGTTACAGACCTTAACAAATGTAGCACACATTGGGAAACAGGCTTCTCGGTTGATAAATCGCTGGATGCTTCCCTGCCAACATCTGGACCAGAACCTGAATCAGCATCTGCCTCATCACATATTATATCCAACCTACTTTGCAGACTCATAATGATATCTCCCTGTGCACACGGCGTGACCCCGGGAGGTATAGGAAAAAAGAGACCAAGTTAGTGAAGTTTGGAGAAAATACTTTATTCTTCGTAACAAAAAGAAATTGATTAAGAAATTGTAAAGAATATTACAAATAAAATAGAGGACAGCATATCTTCAACAACGGAACAAAAGGAAAATAAAACAACACAACAACAACAACAAAAGCTACCCATCCCTCTGAATATCATTTAGGGAAATCCTCTTAAACATAACTATGTGCTTTACCCCAAAAGGAATCCAATTGCCTAATCATATCACAAACCTAAATCAGCTGATGTGCCAAAGAAACCTCTTTAAAAATGTTAGGTTATGTGCCAACAAAAGTCAGAGTACCTGCTAAAGAATATTAAAAATCCATTGTTTAGGAAAAGAAAAAAAATATTATTAATAAAAAAAAACTAAAATAGGAAAGTCACTGGTTCAATGTGTTTTCTAGAATAACTTTACAAATATGCTACACTCTTCTAGATCATAAACATTAGACTATAGATTTCCAATGTTATATTTCATTCCGTAATCCCAGAAGAGCATTGCACCATCAACTACTAATTCAGAAAATGATATTTCCATAATGGGCAATCTAACTCAAGCCATGAATAAATGAATTGAACAGAACTGTACAGTAAAATCATGATCAGAATAGACATGAGTTAGTGATTACCTTTATGTCAGTGATTGCCTGTGAGATTGGCTCTTTTGAATTCAGATATGCAAAAGAACATACCAAACCACTGAATGAAAGAATACCTACAACGTCTCTTTGGCTGAACGCTTTAAAAATATTAAATGTTAGTTAGAAAAATGAAAACTTCTAATATAACAGAAACAAATAGCAACAAATTAGCACTAAGCATAAATAATATAATAGTATGGACAAACTTACCTTCAAAAGGAGTATTACTCGTAAATGGTAAAAGCAATTCAACTTCATGCACACCATCTGTTGAATATGGCTCACCATCAACAACCTGGACAAAATGATAACAGCAAGGAAAATCTTACCACTGAACTAAAACAATTCAGCACAAAACACGGACAAAACCAATGGCCTGACAACCTTGATTCACAGGCCTAGCAAAGAACAATAACTTAACGGATTTATTGAGTGAGTATATTTCAAGTTCAGAGAAAGTTGCAATATATTTATACACAATTTAGCAGTCAATAGCATTCAGGTTAGGCAATTTGATCCATTCAGTAAATCTTTGGTGTACACAGCTTGTAGCAATTTCCAAAAAGTCCAATAGTTTTTATTGAAAGAAGGATAATGTTTTATAGTAGTGTTATGGGCATGCACTTACTCAGTTTCTTTCACTAAAGCCGAATGCTATAGCATTTAAAGTGGCCTTCTTCAATCTATTATGGGATAAAATTCTTTTGTAGTTAGAACCTTCGCAAATAAATTTGCCACATTCTTTTTACATGCCGATGTTTCAGTAGAATATTGTTAGGGGCTAAAAGGAGTCAGTTACTTGTCCTTTGCATTAACAGAATCACAAAGTCCAAGTTACTTATGTGTGCTAGCATTATATTCCTTCCAATTTCACAAACAAGAACAATTGTGCATAATGTACTTTAAGAATCAGTGAGAGCAGATTAATTACCAATTTACCATCAATCAAGGCCCGTGCACCTTTAAGTTCTTTAGCATGAAGAGATATTGCATGACAAAGAACATCACTGAATGTGTGGAATTTTGACGCATTGTCATGAAATATAGGCAACCTTGCAAAATACAATATCATTTACGAAAGATCAATTTACCAAAAGGTATTTGTCACCAACAAGAATGAATGACGAGAAACTAATGAAAAGGGGACTATATACAGAGTCCCCCCCAACAAACACACACACACACACAAAATAAAAAAGAAATAACAAAATAATATATGGTTGGTAAAATAGCTGCCATGTCCCTTTTTCCCATGTTTCATTTGATTGCTAAGACTTTCTTCCCCAAAAACTATTTTTGACTGAAAGATTCCTCCAAAGTGAATGTATCTAAAACAAGCTTTAATCAAAACATGCATGTTGATCTAAACCACCCACCAACTGATTTTAGGGATACAACTTACATAGCCACTTTAAAGGAGCTTTTTATATTGTAGATATCTTTTACCAGAATGAAAAGAGCAACTTCTCCTTGTTAGGACTTTTACCCTACCTTTGCTTTGTGGAAATAAACCAACGATAGACTTAATTTGTGATTACTTTATACATAACCAGAACCTGTTATTCCTAAGTGAAGCTCAATCTAAACAAAAGTTTTTTCCAATATATAGAAGAGAAAAAACCATATCAATTCAATAGTCAAGTTTATGCATTTAGTTTCACACTATCACTGTATCACACATTGGCACCTGAACTAGCTTGAAAACCTTAATACATGAAGAAACAGATCAATACTTGATAAAGAAACAACATACATAGGGCTTCAATGACCCTAAGGTTAACAAAGGAGGGAAAAATGTTACCTAAGAGTAAAATTGTACATGCACTTAAACGTCTGAAGATAATTTAAGACCTTTCCCATTTTAAAGTCACAAGGCCTCAGACTACTTGATGTAATGTTTGAAGATAAGGAGCAATTTCGACAACTCCACCTGCACTAATAATAATATGATATGAGTAATCAAGTATCATTTCCAAATCAAAGAAAATCAGTGAGACAATCCTGTTTATGATGTCAACTGTTTCGTTAACTAAATACATACAAGAGCCCTGCTTTTACCTTCTTGGGCTATAACAAATGTGAAGAAGCAGCCTTTCATCCCACTCAGCCTCCACAATTACCGCTGCTTCAGCAACCACTTTCACCGTCTGCAATGAAGCATTAATTTAGAAAGCCACTAACAAACAAAATTAAAATCAAATGGAAAATTCACATAATACACGCACCTGGCAAAGAACTATGGTAGAGTTCTTGAAGGCTCCGTCACTAATCCAAACATATATGCCAACAACCTTCATCCCACCCACAAGCATTCTAGACACCTTCATGAAACAAAATCCCAAACCAATTTAATCTATACACACTGTTAGTATGAAAGATTTTTACCCAGACATCTAAATTGTCATCTCCGCAAAAGAGGTAGATAACTATCCACTATTTCAAAAGTCATACACACACAAGCTTCTGATTGGATGACCTTGTAAAACAATCCAGTGCATAAAAGTTAAGGAAAAAATCATCTAAAGATACTTCAATAATTATACACTCGACTGAATGTGTATAAACCGAGATACATCTCAAGTGTACAGAGTAATTTCCAATCTAACTTGACCCAAGCGTTTCTTAACTAATTATAACTAACTAACTACAACGACATAACAGAATAGTAATAGTGAATGGTAACTAGAGAAGTAAACGAACCTGACGAGCATGTTCAGCTACCCAATCCTTATCAATGAAGAGAGAGGAAGTGTCAGATTTGGAACCTTTCTTCTTTTCAGGTTCGGAGATGGAAGAAGCAGGGTCACCGGAATCATTGTTCGGGGTTGGGATTAGGTCGAAGACGAACGCCCGGTCCAAACCGGAGCTGAACTTGCCGATTATTAAACCCACCTGAAAAACCGAGAGAGAAGAAAAAGTGAGAAATGAGAAGGGGAAAAAAATGGAAGGTGGAATTGGGAGAGAAAAAAAGAGGTGCCTCGGATGGAAGTGATGATTGGGCGAGACGATCCTCGATGGGTTTGAGGCGAGTTTCTTCTGCAACCACGGTTTTCACCATTGTTGATCGTTTACGTGAAAATAATAATAATGGAATCTAAG